>NW_027437442.1:0-125000 GCF_964204645.1 Tubulanus polymorphus | reverse complement strand
ATCTTTATATGAAACAACGCTTTTGAAATCCTAAAACTCTCAGAGTAACTTAATTTAATTTATATATTATAACACACAATACCGGGCTTCTGTGTCCGATTAATGGCGCAACAACTGTTAATAAGTTAAGGCAGATTTGCAATTCAGGAGGAGTCACTTTAATATTAAAATATAACTATAAACTAGCTGAATACCGTGCGAATCACTTGGGAATGTATTTTGCGAAATTCGGACCAACTCCTGAAATACAGGCTGTATGAATACTGGTAAGCTACCGATCATAGAAACAAAACCGAACGATACCGGAGAATATTGCTGTACAACTGCTAAGTTATCAATGTTTTTCTTCTGCGACGATATATCGATGAAAACTTCGTGCAATTTGCAATTGTGTGGTACAAAAGCACACACAGGAGACGCTTTACTTACAGCTTTCAAAAGGTTTTGATATTTCAGTGGACATGTTAAAGGAACGACAGGTGACGCTTGAAACTCTTGAAATAATGGAACTAACGACGGTTGATACAGTTCTAACAGTTGAATCAATTCAGAAAGGTCAGTTCCCATGAGCACACTATTAGGATCAGAATTAGAGAACTTTGAAGAAGCTTCCTATATAATTGATTTTGGCGAGACCGACGGGAATCAAATAAATCCCTGTTTATTTCCACATTATGGACATGACACAGGTGACCTGCTAATTTTGACAATCATATCAACGATAGGAGACACGTTATGATTGTGTGATGATATGTGCTGAAATAGAGTTGAGCACACTAGCCTATTCGTACGGCTGCAGTTTGTGCGACTGCGAGCACTAAAAAGTAAGTCGAATTCAATTAATTTATTCAGTAAAGGAAGCGATAGAAGAAAACAAAGTAAGAAATAGCATGAGCCTTGAGTGGCGCGGGTCCATTGTTTTTGATAATGAACATTCACAAACTCATTCGATTCTGGCACAAATATTCTGCAAATCTGGTTTTCCCTTCAACTGCACGACAAAAAATTTAGACAACCAGTAATTTCAATTAAGTGTACTTTATTTCACTGATGAATGAATTATTCAACCACGATTCATTGTTCTCATTGTTCATACATTTTTAATTCTATTGATAATGTTTGTTTAGCTTGATGTCTCAGCCAGTAAAACAAGATCTTAACTTCCTTTCAATTGAAACATCATACATTTACAAATGGATTGGTAAGTTACCTTTAAATAAATAACCGGAAGGTTATATTGGATGTTTTGGATTGTGAATGGAATTAAACAAATCTTTCATTTTTCAAAATTCTCATTAAATCGACGGATCATTAGCAACATTTTGTGGAATCGTCAAATATTTTAAGGGTTCACGAAAATATTTCGACAAGTATCCCCGTGGTCAAGTTAATCAAACTTAACTAAGCCTACTATGTACAATTTCATTTTTAGCTCTCGAGGAACGAGAGAGCTATTACGAGCGTGTCGGTATCGTGTTGTGTATGTTTACCGCGAACCAAAGCACACCATTTTTACAGTCATTGAATTATCGAAAGATCCGATAAATGGGTTTAAATCCGCTGCAAAAATAGATCCGGCAATTTGTATTCAAGATTATTTCAGATTAAATTGGGTTGAATGGTGATAGAAGTTGATATTGAAAAGATTTTTGAATAATATTTTACTAATAATTCATTCGGATAGATTTATTTTACAAGGTGAGTTAATATGCGGATGACTACATCACTCGGGTGTGAACGGGCACCTTGCACCAAGGGTCGGTACCGTAGCAGTCTTAAATTCCTCGTTTTTTGCTGGGAAAATCAGTGGGAGTCTTTAACTTCGAAAGGTTGGCAGACAATGTCCTTGAAATTTTTACAGTCAGACCGAAATTATCACCGAGTTGTATGACAGTGTGGCGTGTGCTTATTCATTTACTGCAGACGTATTGCGTGGCAGCTGTTGGCGTCTAGCCATACTACGCGAGGCAAGCGTGCGCTGGCAGATCACTAGTATCTCACACTGCACACACTACAGTGACAGAGTGGCATAGGCTCATATTGATGCGCGCGTTATGAATACGCGCGTTTTTCATACAGTGAAATAAGTTTCTTTGAATGAAGTTAACTTTATCATAGATTTTCATTTAAGTTATTATCGGTCACATTATTACTAAAAAGACTTTGAAAGTTATATATGTCGCAGAGCGGTATTTTCCTCCGAGTAAATTACACGTAAACTCTCAGTGTGGATTTTTTATATATATATATATTTATTTTCTTCCCGAACTGCGTAATTCGAAACGCGAATCAAAACGACAGGATTCCCAGGTGTGCCATTCCACTATCTCGAGTAGCCGTGCTGCGTTAACAAGGCTAACCAGTCTCCAATCTCTCCTCGTTACGGTCGAACTGACCACCGATCTATATCACCGATCCGGGGAGACGAAAATAGACAGAGTACAATATAGTATCAACTTTATTTTCCTACATGAAATTCACCCTACATGGCTGAATTTCCTTAACCGAGTGACCATAGGATCAATACTTACAATAGTTTTCTTGTATAAACACATTTGATTCATTAATTTAATTTAATTCATTATCATACGCAACAGACATGCAAAATCAATTAATTTCCATAACCATAATATTCCATATTAAAATACTCACCGACCAAACATCTATTCTGAAGAATGGTCCAGTTTCAGTCATATAAATACTTTTACCATAAGAGCACGGTCTAGCAACATTAACTCTTAGAATACAATGCATAAATAAATATAAATCTTACCTAAAGAGACGAAAATAGACAGAGTACAATATAGTATCAACTTTATTTTCCTACATGAAATTCACCCTACATGGCTGAATTTCCTTAACAGAGTGACAATAGGATCAGCAGACAGATTAGTACCTCAACTTGTCACAGAGGCGCCACAATATAGTAATGCAGTTTTAACCCATTCAATCCCAATTCCATTGAGATTGACATATCAAAAATCACTCTATTACATATACATTGGTCCGTCGATCTTTTTGTACTATAACCGGCCATAACAAATCGATCTGACGTATTTTTTCTGCCTTCCACTATCTTGAGGCGCCCCAGTTCCACCGAAGTGGACAGGGCATTTGTGAAGCGAACAGATCTGCATAATTAAAAGATTAAGAATGATCAATGTAATATGTTTTCATTGATATTATAAAAAAACCTTTGCCTCGAGAGCACAGGACCGATGGTCCTCTAGTTTTTTAAAGATAGCATTTACATATATAATATTTAGAAGTAATTACTTATATCCAAGTATGCAAAAACACATGAAAAAATAGATATATACGAGATAACTATTGTACTTTCTTACTTTTTAGGTGCTAGATTTCTTGCAAGTCTGAGAGATCATTACCGAACTATCAGACAACTGCTTCATATAAAAGCCTCCGCAAGGACATTTTCGTTTAAGCGAATATAACTTCAACATTTTTTTATGACTATGAACCTCGGTTTCTAAATAGATGTTCAGCCCGGCGAACTTAATCCCTGATTATGCTTATGTTCGCACGTCATTATTCATACTTGCATGAATCGATTCAAGTGCCTGCTCACTGAAGATGCCGAGAGATCAAAATTCTGACGAATTCTGGTACATGAAATATTAATAGCATGTGGAACTTTGGTGTAATAGTTGATGTGGGGAATTTTTCTGTGAAGAACATGCCAAAATTGTGGCACAAGTTCTCAAGCAGATCTATTTCGTTGTGAGAGAGAAATCGTGCAGCTGTTTAAAGTGAGTAAATCTTATGGAATGTTTGAAATAATTCGTTAAATATTCCCAATTCTTCATGACCCTCGAGAACATTACAAAGTTTTTGGGGGTTGTTTATACCGTTTGTTTCATTAATTTTCATCATTTTGTGGATGTTTCTCACAAAACTATTTGATTGATAGGCTTCCCTATCCACTCCAATATGATGAAGAATCTCGTTTAGTTTCCTCGTCATTGGACCCATTGATGCATTAGCTTAAGTGAATATCCCGCTCAATTCACTACTACGAGCTATAGTTATTTTGGATTTGGTTTTGTTCGAATTGGCTTTCAATGATTCGCTTCCATCAGTTTTATGCTTTATTATCCTTTCAACTAAAGGTCGCCGGCCTGAAATACATTCAAGGCATCTAACATATCCGACCCTGAAATGAAAACAAAACTACAGCTTGATAGGCACTGCAAATTTGAGGAATATAGGCTCAAAATCTCACTACTGCTATGATAAAAGACGGCTACGCAATGGATTACTTTCTAGCCCTAGACCAACCCTGACACCTGTTTGATAGATTTTTTTCAAACTTTACTCCCCCATACTTTTCAGTTACTCATAAACAACTCCTTTTGGAACATAATTCTCAAATTCACCAATTCTCAAATTCACCAATCAATGTTCTAAGCTTTATTAATCTTCAGCTGTACAATAGGGTCATCATTAAGCAATGTCTCACAAACATCTTCATCTCAGTTCTATCAGATAGATTGAGTTGTATTTCGTATGGAGAGGCTAGTAATTTCAATGAGCCTACAAAAAAAAGAAAATTATTCTAATCAATTGATAGACATGTAATTTGAACTTTCAAATACAAATTGTAACACGATGTTCTGCTGCATGAGATGCAGGATGCTTAGGACACGGCAAATGACCATTATGATTGTCATTATTTCAATGAACATTTATTCATATAAACTACTGCAAAAAGCATCTTGTTTGAAAAAGCTTACAAATCAAAAATCTCTGTCATAACATTATCAAAATTGGATAATACTTGCCGATGGTGTTGGAACATCCATCAACAATCGAGTAGTTTCCATGAATTGTATCTAGGAGAGACATTTGCAAAGATTCAGAGACAAACAAATACAAATGTATAGATGTAGGGACAGAATGGAAAAATTACAGTATTAAAGTGACATTATATTCATTAAATTCATCATTAGGGACAGGATGCGCATGCCAAATATTCTGAAAAAAATTCTCTTCTATGTTATTTTCATTGTGACACCTACACAACTCATAATACCATTAACTTTTCACTAAAATTACACATAAGCCGCGTTCACACAAAAAGTAGTTAGACGGTCTAAATGGGTCCGTACCTGGTCCGGTCCAAATTTATACCGGACCAAATTTTGTTAAGCGTTCGCACGGCGTTTTTGGCACGCGTTGATAAATTTGCTTGTCACCGGGCCGACAAGATGTCGCCATATGCTAAATAATTAACGGGCCCTGGGTGAAGTCTTGCTTCCCGATTCCAAATAGAACAAGACATTCTTCATTTGGTCAATTCGATCCTCTGTCAGGTTAAGCCATTTATTGCGAATTAGATTTAATTTTATCACACTGAAACTCAAAGTGTCGTTTTAACACGATTCAAAACACGGAAGTAAAACGGATGATGATTGCGACATACGAATATTTGTTACACCAAAACATTTCCATGGGATTGGGTTTTAGATATATATTACATAAATGGTAATTAAAGCATTTAAAACTTAATTAACTGGACTCACACTCTACCGCAGAGGTCGCAGCATCTACCGCAGAGATTCAGAATTACGATTTAGACCGGACCAGGTACTAGTTTCTGTCCACGCACATAGATTTAGACCGGTCCAAAATTTGGACCGGATCTGGTTCGCTCTTTTAGACCGTGCCAATTTAGATCGGTCTAAATTTCGTCATGTGAACACAGATATATTGTTATTCATTATTTCTAAATTTGTCAGGATCTAAGATCTTAACTTACTGCTTCTATAATGCTCTGTTTGGTGTGTGCTTCAAAACAATTACGGCTCGATTAAGCATGTTGTATGAAAACAATGGATTATAGTCCAGGATAGATCCGAGATGCAAACAGTGTTGCGAATAAGCTCAATCAGAAAATAAAACCATAAGTAACTACTTTCCTTCTCTTATGTCGAATTTATTCGAGCAGTATTCATGTTCCATCTATTTTGTTTTCACAGGAAGTTTCAATTAAGTTGGAACTAAAACCCTAATTTTAGGAAAAAATGAAACTTGCACACCAGAAAAGGTGGCAGCACCTAACAGTCACTAGAAATAAAAAAAATTGCTTTCGCGACAAACAGAGTTTCTCAAGAAAATTACTCGAAGTCCGTACTCCAAAGCTACCATCATAGTTGGCATGGTGCTTTTCAAGCACACAGAATGCTTGCTGGTTTCTGATCAACAACAACAAAATATCACCTAGAATAAGTCCATCATGTGAACATCACAAAATTACGAACATATCACAACCAGCTTTATACCCAACATTTCTCCATGATAACTTTTTGACCGTAGAAATTTCAGTTTGTTCTGCTAAACAGGCCCTAATACAATGTTGCACATCTTAAGAATATATCCTATCAATGAAAACAGTTGCAACATTTTTTCAAACTTAAGCTCCATTTCATATATGTGACCACAGGAGTAATAAGCGAGTAAAAACTGGTGTTTTCTGATATCAGAATATTCTTAAAATTCTGAATGCGACGCGTCACTCATTTAAAATAAGAGTACTTTCCCTCCATCCTCATGGTCCACATATGTATAAGAGGGCCAAATGAAACAGTCTTATGTAATAGAAAATGGTGTTTTGGTTTTAAAAGTGATTCAGGAAAATGAAATTTTCGAAGATGTAGGTATTCATTTGATAAGTAAATCCATAATTGCAACCATTCTCCTCGTAAGCTTAGGTGAACAAACAATTTCTACCAGTTCCCGGAATAAAATAATTAGTTTCCAGACGGGATCATCAGTATCTTATATATATCATCTGATAAGATAACAGGAAGCAGTCGAAGTAATGTCCAATTCTGAATAGCTCTGCCTGGAATCTTGATTTCAGATTTCTTTTTTTTTACAGAAACTGACGGAATATCTAGAATCATAACCAATATACTTAAATTCATTAACCCTAGAAACAAATTGTTCGGCTGAGAACCATTTCTTTTTAATCAAGTACGAAAGATATAATTTTATTATTATTATTATTATTATTATGTTTTATTTCAGACATATGTCCATATAACAAATTTTTTTACAAAAATATTATAATGACAAATATACAAAATACATAGCACTGTTTTAAGGTTACGACTTTATTGTGTGTACAGTATACTGTCCCATGTTTTAAATAGTGATGAAAAGTAGAATGAAATTGAGCTAGAGATCGATTGAACAAGAGTGTTTGGATGAGACAGAATACCGGATTTAAAAGAGTAGACTATTTTGCGGTAAATCTCGCCGAAGCTTTTCACATGATTATTGAAAAACATTGCGGCAGCACTACACCGGTTCAAAATGATGCAGGCGCCTGAACGCATTATTGAAACACACACGTAAGCGGTTGTAAGTTTGTTTAGAAAAATTTGACCAAATAGGCATACTATAAAAAGACGTACAATAGCTAGAAAACAGTTTGTTTTTCACAACATTGCTGCCGGAAGAAAATTTACGGATAATAGAGTTTGCACGGATGCAGAGCAATTTGGTTTGATAAATCATGTCTGCATCATCAGATAAAGCAGATGAAATGTAATATCCTAGATATTTTACATCATTTACATATTTTATGAGGCAATTATTCATATACACTGGCGGCACAACATTGCCATAGAAAACAAAGCCAGATGGCTTAAAAACTATACACTGAGTTTTTATCTATATTAAATGTTATGTCATGTTGGCTTGCATAGTTATTACAAATATTCATTAGAGTTTGTAGACCCTTTGCAGACGGACAAAAAATGCAAATGTCGTCGGCATATATTAAATGATTTATTAGAGTACCATAGTTTATGCAGCCAATGTTGAAAGAATTGAGTTTGACACTAGGGTCATTTAAATATATACAAAAAAGGAGAGGTGACAAAATCCCACCCTGTCTCACTCCATTGGACACATTGAAGCCGTCTGATAAAGCTCCGTTCCATCTTACATGATATTGTTGAGTTCTATACCAAAATAAAAGTATCCTAATCAACCTACTATTAATTTTTAGATCTACAAGTTTTTTGAACATAGTCCAGTGATTTATCCGGTCAAATGCTTTTGAAGCGTCTAGGAAGCAGGCAAATACTGGACCTCCAGCATCCATGTACTGCTGCTGGACTGTCTCCTTAAGAACGAATATACAATGTTGAGTTGAATGACGCTTTTTAAAACCGAACTGATTGTCGGTGGTTATTAACAGATCCTCACAAATAAATAAAACTATTTTCTCAAACACTTTAGATATGACTGTCACTAAAGCTATGGGCCTGTAATTACTAACACTGGACATATCCCCAGTCTTGTTTTTTGGTATTGGATTAATTATAACTTTTGAGAGACGTTGGGGAAAAACGAGTGTTGTAGCATACATGTAAAACACATTGACAGTAATATAACGATAATCGGTGACGCATTTACTTAACTTTCAGCTTGCAAATTATCAATACCTGGAGCTTTTCCAGTTTTAATTGACTTTATAAGTGGATTGACTTGCACGATCCACGTCGTTGGGCGAAATCACGAGGTGGTCATCTAAACTATAAGAGAGAAATTCCTCTACATCTGATCTATTTCTATCATTAGTAACGTAGTTAAACAATTTCTGTTAATGATCTCTCCATTTTTCGGTTATTTCCTCATCACCAGTAGCGTGATCGATAGACGTTGATACAGGTGCGCACTTATTATTGAAACATTTAACTTTGTTCCAGAATTGACACGGGTCCTTGGCGTATAGGCTATTTGCTAAAGAATCGGATTTAAAAGTTTCCTCCTGTTTCCTACATTTTCGCAACGCCAGCTTAAAACGCGATCTTAGTAAGCGCATGCGTTGGTATTCATAGCCTTTTTTGGACTACCGACTGTACGCCATGCCAGGAATGCTTCCCTGGCACGCTCATGATCTTCTCGCAGTAAGTCGTTCCATCCCGGTATATCGAATTGGTTTTCAGTATGTGCGGTAATGCTCGATATGTCATGTTGCGCAGACTGAATTGCGTCAATGATGTTTCCGTAAAAAGTGTCAACAGCGATCAAATGAGTAGGATTGGCACAGCTATGGTCTTTACAGCATATTAGTTCTGAAGGGATTGTGATTGCTGACAGATTGTCGTCTGTTTTAAGTTTATATCGCGAGATTTCAGTATCAGATAGTTTGTCCCATCGGACACAACGTTTCGTTGACCTATCTGTTTTCGTCGATGGAATTTGTTTGACTTTTTTTGACAGCGAAAGCTCGAAACACAGGGGTCTATGATCGGAGATAATATATTGATATTTAACTTCGTACTTTGTAATTTTTCGATTAATCTGATAACTAGTCAGAATGTGATCCAGCCATGATGTTGTTCAATGCGCATCACTAATAAACGTATAGGTATCTGGTGAGAGATTTTCTAGGTCGGCAGAAATAAGACTGTGATCCTCGGTAAAGCGTCGGAGAATATTTCCAAAGTTGGCAGACGGTGACGCGTTAAAGTCTCCCATTACCAAGAAATGAGCGTCGTTAAGTTTGATTCCGATGATTTTCGGATCACCATATGATATTCGATGTATTTTCGAAGTTAGACATTTGCGCCATAGAAAGGCTGTGCCGCCGTATGGACGGCCAACCAAAATATCACGAGAAGTATCGACTGCAGATTCCCAAAAATGAGTGAAATTGGGGTGGACCTTGTCCATGAAATTAAGATCTTGGGGTAAAAGCCAGTGTTCTTGAAGGAGAACGATAGCACTTTCGTTACAAAGTTTGTTTACATCTAAGATGTTGTTTTTCAGAGAGTGACAGTTGAGCGTCGCTATTCTAATTGTGTTCGTACCAGTCGTTGTCGTATCGTTCATATTGCTGTCGATACTGGTGATCATACCTGTGTTCATCATCTGGCATTTCATAGCCTTGCCACCACGCGTCTCTGTTTTCTGTTTTCTGTAGTTGTACATCTCTGTCTTATCTCGGTTTTCTAAATCTTTTTATGAATGTATATTGCGGCCACATTTCAAGGTTCGTGACCTGTTCGTAATTCCCGCCAGGTATTTTAACCCTGAAGGAGGAGTAAGTATCATATTTGGTCTAAGTTTTGTGCACCAAGAATTAATGCCGCACTGTTCCCGTATGTGGTTCGAGACATTATCGGCCGTAGTTCCAGGTCGCAAGCGGGTGATAAACAGCTCGACTGGGGACTTTGCGCGCGGCACTCCCTGTATCTTAAAGCTCTTCTCAGTTTTTTTTCGGATGATTAGATTTTCGACGCTGGCGATTAACTTCAGTCCAAGGGGTTGCTTCATCGTCAGTGTGAGGATCAGTCTGCCCATGTTTAACGACATCGCTATAAGTAAGACCGGCAGCAAAGTCTTGCAGGTTCGATTGATTCGGTTTAGGGAATGACTGTGGCCGAAATTCGGGAGGTAATCTTACAGTCGTGCTTTCTAACGTTTTCGTATCTGGAAGACTAACTGTCGCACTGCATTGGACCGTAGTCTCTGGTGTGAGTACTGGCATATCATGATCTGGAATAATAACAGTTTTGTTGTGGTTCTCTACAGCACTTATATCAGCATTCATACTGGTCAGTTGGAGTTGGAGTGAAGTTATAGTCTTTTGAAGGTCTTTCATTTGTTGTGATAGCGAAGAGACGTCCGTTTGACGTCCATCTAGTTTTGGTAGTTTAAGTCGCTCACAGTAATAGGGGTAATGGGCTTTCAGGCCAAAGGTAAATAAATAAATCAATTGGTCGCTCCACTTCGCTACCGCTCCGCTCCGCGACCAATTGATTTATTTAAAATACACAAATTCATATAATCAAATATATTTTAATAATAATAATTATTCTATTATTCAACTGAAATACACACGGTTATGAAAATATATTATAGTTTTAAATTACTTTTAATGTTTTGTTTTTAAATGAACTCGACCATTCAACCTTTAACCTGAAAGCCCATTACCCCTATTACTCTTAAAATAATCATGTACATGAATAACATTTAAATTGACAGATTATTCAATATAAAAGTATATATTTACAACATTATTTCAATATTCATATTTGTGTGAGTTAGATTTTTAAACATTAAAAGTGTTAGTAAAGTGTGATTGAAATAATACATGATATAAATCATTGAACTTCTAAAATCAATTTAAAAAAAAAATTTGATATCAAAATGGAAGCAAATAAGTACTACTGTTCCACATGTAAAATCAATATAGATAAATCCCAAAAAGCAAGACACAATAAAACTAAAACACATTTAGAGAATAAATTGAAACTAGAATATAAAGATGATATATTAGAAACTAAATTAGATGAATTAAACAATGAAAAAGAAACATACAAATGTGATACATGTAATCAATCATTCAGTGATAAAAGATATTATAAAGAACATTTGAAATCTAAAAATCATATTAGAAATATCAATAATGATATCTTAGGTGAAGATTATTTTGATAAAGATAATGATAAGAAACAGAAGACAATTAAAAACATAAAAAATAAATTAAACAATAAAAGACCATACATGGAAGATGTAAGAAAATATATTAATTTATTGGATAATAAAAAAGATATAGAGATAACCGAAGCATATAAAAGTGATACTGGTCCAGCAGCTATCGAGTTTAAATTTCATGAAGGAAAAACATTAGAAGAAAATAAAAAACTTTTAGATAATATGAAAGAAATAATAAAAATAATAACTGATGTTGAATATCCTAAAATTAGTATATCAGTTAAAGTTAAATTCATAAAATCTGAAGATAAACCAATATATAATATAAATTCTCATTCACAACATATTATTTCAAAACAACATATAGATGATAAATAAGATAAATCTTATAATGAAGTAAAAACTAACATAGAAGAGAAATATTTTGAAGGATCTGGTTTAATATTTGATGAAATAATATTTATGACTTTACATGTTTATAACACAAAATATAATAAGTTAACTAAATCAAAACCAATTGATGAAAATAATGTATCATATTATAAAGAACCAGATATTGAAGCATCAAGTTATATTAAACTACCATTTAAAACTAATGCTGTAATAAATGTACAAAATGAAGATGATAAATGTTTTCTATAGGCTATAATAAGTTGCTTAAACCCAGTTGAAGATTATAATAAACATACTTATAGATTAACAAATTATAAACAATTTGAAAATAATTATAAGATAGATAAGTATCCTGTTATAATTAAAAACATCCCAAAAATAGAAAGAGATAATAATTTAAGAATAAATGTATTTGATTTAATCAAATTACCAAATACAAAAGGTAACAATATAAAACATTATACATTAGAACCTTTATATCTATCAAAAGATTATGATTCAAACGATGTTATAGATATACTATATTATGAGAATCATTATATGTGGATTAAACAAATAGATTTATTCTTTAGAACAGAAAGTGATCACCATAAAATATATCTTTGTAGAAAATGTTTACATAGATTCAGTAATGAAAGTACATTATTAAATCATAAACAATTATGTGAAAATCATGATTATTGTAAATTAGTTTTACCAAATGAAAAAGATAAAATATTAGAATTCAAAAAATAAGATTACAAAGATAAAGTTCCATTTGTTATATATGGAGATTTTGAATCATTAAATAAAGAATTAACTGATCAAGATAGAAAAGAAATATATTATAAAAGAAAGAAATTAAATTCTAATGAAAATGATTTTTCAGATGAACCACCAAAAACAAATACTATTAAAAAGATTCATCAATCAGCTGCTGCTTTCGGGTTATATATTAAATCTGATTATCCAGAACTAATTGAAAGTGAATATTGTAATTACAGAAATGAAAATGTTGTCAATCATTTTTGTGACTTACTAATTGAATATGAAATAAGATTTAGTAAATTACTGAATACAAATATAGAAATTATAATGACAGAAGAAGATAAAGAAGAATTTGCGTTTGCAGATAAATGTTATTATTGTGAAAAGATATTTAATTTTAGAGATAAAAAAGTAAGAGACCATGATCATTTGAATGGAAAGTTTAGAGGCACTGCACATGAGAATTGTAACTTACAAGCTAAGAAAATTAATTTTGTACCAGTTATATTTCATAATCTATCAGGATATGATGCACATTTATTCATCAAACAGTTATGCCATAAAATAGAAGAAATTAATAATGAAATAGAAAGATTAAATTCAAATAGATCAAAAGATAAAATACCAACTTATAAATTTAGAATGTTAGCTAAAACATCTGAGAATTATATATCATTCCAATTTGGGTGTTTAAGATTTATAGATTCATATAGATTTTTAAATAGTTCATTAGATAACTTATCAAAATCATTAGTTGCTGATGAATTAAAAATATTAAAACAACACTACCCAAATAATGATGATTTTCAATTAATGAGATATAAAGGAGCAATTCCATATTCTTTCTATAAAAATCATAATGATTTCAATATAACTGAATTATTAAAAGAACAATTCTATGATGAATTAAAAAATGAATATGTTAAAGATGAAGTATATAATAGAACATTGAATATTTGGAATCATTTCAAAATAGAAAATCATGGACAATTAGTAGATTTATATTTAAAATCAGATGTATTATTATTAACCGATATATTCGAAAGGTTTTGAGATGTAAACCTAAAATATTTCAATATTGATCCTTGTCATTGTTATTCTAGCCCAGGTTTAACATGGGATTGTGGATTAAAATTTACAGATATAAAAATGGATTTGTTAACAAATATAGATCAATTATTATTATTTGAAAAATCTATAAGAGGAGGAGTTTCAGGTGTATTAGGTGATAGATATTTCAATGTAAATGATAACCCTGGATAAGTTATTATATATAGATGCAAATAATTTGTATGGTTGGGCAATGATGGAACCACAACCTTATGGAGTATTTGAAATAAGTGAAGTTTTACAGAATGAAAATAATGATAAATTTGATTGGAAGAAAAGAATTCTAGATATTGCAGATGATTCAGATACTGGTTACTTCTTTGTTGTAGATTTAGAATATCCTGAACATATTAAATTTAAATCTAGAAATCTAGCATACTGTCCCGAACATAAAACCGTTACTCATGAAGAATTATCAAATTATCAAAAAAGAATTAAACCCGAAAATTTTATTCATACAGAAAAGTTAATGGTAACTCAAGAAGATAAATATAATTATGTAGTACATTACAGAATGTTAAAGTTTTATCTAAAACAAGGAATGATTCTAAAAAAAGTACATAGATATATTTCATTTAGTCAATCTAAGTGGTTAGAAAAATATATAGATTTTAACACCAAACAGAGAACTGAAGCTAAAACTGATTTCGAGAATGATTTCTTCAAGTTAATGAACAATGCATTCTATGGTAAGACTTGTGAAAATATTAGAAATAGAAATGATATTGAGTTAGTTAGTAATGGTAAAAGAATTAGACATTTACAAACATATCCTAAATTTATAGGTAACAGAATATTTGATGAAAATTTAGCCGCAGTTAAAATGAGAAGAACATCAATGAAATTTAATAAACCAATCTATGTTGGCGCTTCAGTTTTAGAATTATCAAAATTACTAATGTATGAATTCTATTATAATGTATTACAACCACTTTTTGGATAAAAACATATAGAAATATTATACTTTGATACAGATTCTTACATATTAAAGATAAAAACATATAACATAACTGATGATTTAAAAACATTAAAACATCATTTTGATTTTAGTAACTATCCTAAAGATCATGAATTGTTTAGCAATGATAATAAAAAAGTTCCCGTGAATTAGGTGGTGAAGAAATGATAGAGTTCATAGGTATTAGATCTAAAATGTATTCATATAAAACTAAAGAACATGAAGCTAAAAAGTTAAAAGGAATAACCAAAAGTGTAGTAGAAAAGAATATTCATTTCAAAGATTACATCAATTGTATATTCAATGAAGAAGTTAGAAAACATAAGATGATATGTTTAAGATCTGAAGATCATGAAATGTTTATTGAAGAAATTGAAAAGATAAGTCTAAACCCATTTGATGATAAAAGATATATTTTAGATGATGGAATTCATACAGTTGCTTATGGTTGTAATTTAGATGAATACTTAAAATTTAAAAGAGAAGAAACAAAAGAGAACGAGATAATGAAAAGAATTCTAACGTGTTAATCAAATTTTAATAAAAATATGTATTATAAATGGAGAGTAAACAAACACACAGTGAGAACAACAAATTATTTCTAGATAGAATTAAAGATATAACAAATGTAAAATCTGTAGATTATAAATTCAAAAAGTTAACAGAATTAACAATCCATAAGAAATATCTAATTACAAATATTGATACAGTTACTAATAACTATGGAGATAAATTAGTTATACACTTAGAATATGAAGGATTCAAAGGAAATACATATAAAATCAGAACATATTTACCGAATAGATTTCATAGATTATCAAGTGAAGATCTAGAAGAATTATGTTCTGGAGATTTCTACTTCGTATACAAAGGTAAGAATGAAAAAGGGCATCACGAAATAGATTTCGAATAAAATATGTAAAATAAATGGCGGAATTAAAAGAATACAGAATATTTGTTGATTCAAGAAAACTTACAAATTATAAATCTCATAATTTACTAGTACAATTAGATAGAGAATTTAAGAATTGTGTTGATTTAAAATTAGTTAATATAAGTTTATGCAATTCTTTTTATAATATATCGAATAAAACTATTGAACATAGAGCCTTTTTAGTTTTTAATAGACACATAGATTCATGGGTCTATATATATTTAAAACCGGGGTTATATAATTTAGATACATTAGCACAAGAAATTAATAGAAAAGCCTGGCACAAATTAGGTAGTAGTTCCGGGTTTAGTATTAGATTTTTAAAAAGTGATAGTTCTGATAGAATAAAGATAAGGTTGTCTAATAGTGAAAAACATAAATTTATGGTAAAAAAACCTATAGCTAAACTGTTAGGAATTCTTCCAGATAGATCTTTTACAAATATTGATGCTGTTACACCAAACTTAATACCTTACACGCATTTTTATATTTATTGCAATTTAATCGATCCTACAAAAACATTCGAAGCAACTAAAGATATAACTTGTAATTCTGGTTTACTAAACATTTTACCATTGAAGAATGTTAAAGAATTTGGAACGCAAAATTATAATTTAACAGAATGTGATTTCAAACCATGCATTCCTCGTTTTAATAATTTTAGATTAGAAATTAGAAATCATAATGGATACTTAATTGATTTAAATAATTTCCCTGTAATTTATGAATTAGTTATAAGATGTAGAGAGTAATTTTTTTCACTATATAAATGAATATAACTGTTGGACCGAGTATATGTTTTGGGTTTGATTTTAAACATGGTAAAGAAATGAGAATCAAACTAAATGATGTAATTACTGATATAAAAAGTAAATCATTTAACAATGCATCAATGATAAATAAAGAAAATTATAATATAGAAAAAGTAATTGATTTAATTAAATCACCTTTAGAATATTATGAATTAAACGAAGATGGAATTATTGATGATATTAAAAACATATTAACCAAAATATATGATAATCATAAAAGTAGTAATGAAATAAATGTTGAATTAATCATAAATAAGTTAACTAAATATTTTGATGATAGTAATTTTTTTGATGAATAAATGAGTGATAATAAGTGGATAATAACTGGATTATATAATGGAGCATTACTATCAGTTGGAACTGTTGGTTATTCAATGGTATTAAAAAAAGTATTCAAAATGGGAAGTGTTAATGTTGATAGATTTGATATCAATGATATTTTAAAATTAACATTAGCAGTTACTTTATCTAATTTAACTATTGATTATTTAGAAAAACAAAAATATATTCCTCCCATATAAATGCATAATTTTTTTGCTAAATAAATGGCTTCTGCAATTATAACTATTATAGGATCGGCAATTGTTAACGCTTTAGCATTTACTGGTGGCGGTTATTTATTTAAGCATATTGATAAAAATAGTTCATTAGGAGAACAAAAAAGACATAACTTAGCATTAGAGAAATACAATAAAGCAGCGGAAGAATATAGAGAAAAACGACAAAACTATATGGATTACATCAATAAAGAATTATATGATCAGAAGATTTCACATAGAGATTTTCAATCAGTTGATGATGCAATGAGTTTATATAACGCAGTAACAAATAAAGAAAAATTACATCTATACAAACCTAAATTATCAGATTATTATACCCCAAGTAATGAACAGAAGAAATATGAAATAATTTGGATTTTAGGTGGAACAGTTATTGTTATATTTGTGGCGTATAAGTTTACTAATTAGTAATTTTTTTGCTAAATAAATGGGAGATAATGTTGATAATATTGATATTATTGCTCATGATATAAATAAAACTAAATTAAAAACATATTTAGAAAAACAAATATTAGAATTTTAAAGTGACTTAAAAGTTAAAAAGAAAAAATATTTAAAAAGTAAAATTATATATTATCTTACTATCAGTGGTTCGGTTACAATTAGTTCTGTAATAACATTTCTAGCAATATTCAGCCCATTAACACCTTTAGCTATATCAATTGGTGTATAAGGATTAAGTTCAAGTGTTTTAACTGGTATAAGTTCAAAATTAAATATAAAAAGTAATAAAGAAAAAATTAAAACTAATATAAAAGAAATTAATAAATTGAAGAATACACTAGATTATATAATAAGTTTAAATGGTCATATAACAGTTGAAGAACAAGATAAATTATTAAAAGAATAAATAAATTATTAATTTTTTAATTAAATAAATGGTAGATAGTTTTCCAAAAGCTTTCCAATATAATAAATCAATTAAATATAATATTCCAGCAATAGATTTTAATAAAGATATTACATATAGAAATGAAGTTTTAGATTCATTTACTAATTTAGAAATTTATGTAACTGAAACTAATAATTTTAATGCAAAGATGGAAAATATATTTCATGTGTATACAATTAATTTTAAAAAATTGAAAGATGAAAAACAATGGTTATTAAAATCTAATATGAAGTATTGGCAGAACCAATTAAATTTTGCAGTTTATTGTGCAACAACAGGTTGTGGAATTAGTTGGAATGATCATTTGAATAATTCTAAATATAAATTAATTCAAAGTTTATTTAGATTTCATACATAGTTTCAAATCAGAATAATATTAAATGAATTAGAGTGCGCTTTACCAGGATCTAGGTATTTTAAAGAATTAGATAATAATATTAATTTATCAAAGTTTTATAAAATTTGTAATGAATTTAATATAGATATAAATAATTCTGATTTTTGAACAAAAATTGGAACAATAAGATCACTTCCTTGCCCTAAAAAGATTGGAGAATATTGTGCACTTCCCATACCATCTAATAGTTTGTATAATATCTATAGTAATAAATTAGGTTATGGTAAAATAGAAACTAAGGATTTAGAAACATTAAATTTCAATAAATTACCGACATTTTATGATAATTTAAAACAAGAAAACAATAATGGTTGGGTTTATTTCATTTTAGAAAATAATGAAGGTTTTACAAAATCAGGTGTAAAAAGAATAAATCAATCTATTAGAACTTATTTGATATGTATTTTAGGTGCGCAAGTTGACACAAGATCCCCAATAATTGGAAATTTAAATACATCATTTGATACACAGAAACAATTCAAAGTATCATTTGAAGATTCTATTCATAATGATAAAAATAGATCGATTCCAGAAAACATTGTAAGATATCAAAATTATTTAGATAAATCACATGTAAGACTAAATTATTGTATAGGCCCTAATCTATCAATTATTTCTAATGATTTAGTATTAAAGATGGGAAATATAATTGGTTATAATAATCTAATTAAAACTGCAACAATAAATAATTCATTTGGATTGAATGATATAAATAAAAAGATTATTACTGCTCCAAAATTAATGGTAGGTGAAAAAAATAAAAAACATATTCAATCAACAGAAACTAAAACTAAGAATATTAAATTAAATAATGATTCTAAAATAAAAGATTACAATACATCAGAAAATATAAAAACTGATAATGGTGCCGTATGGCACCCACACGGTGATATTCAACATGATATAATTAAACTAAATGATGATAATAAATCCCATGAAAATACTAAATTAGCTATAACTTGTATAGGAATTGTAATCGGAGGAATATTATATTTTAAATTTTAATTTTTTTATTATGTAAATGGATGTAGAAGGTGGAGAAGATTATGAAATGGGAGAAATGGGAAATAATAATGAAGGATATATTGATGATGATTATAATGATGCAGAAACTAATATTGATGATGGTAATGAATCAACATATAATTCTAATTTAGCAGATAGTGGTTCTAAAGCCCCATTAACAGATGAATTTGATAGAAGAACTAAATCGAGAATAAATCCTGAAAATGGAAATCAAGGTTTATCGAGTCGAGATTTTGAAAATAAAGAATTTATATATAAGTTTCAACGTGCATTTGAAAGATCTGGATATAATATAAATTACAGAGGTGCCAGATTTTTAGTAGAAGATTTAAAATATTTAAATGGTGAATATTATTATAAATTGAAAGATGATTATTATATTGATATCACTAATCAAAAGACAAAACTAAATAAAATATTAGCGGAATCAACTTTGAGAAAATTAAAACCAGATATAATTAAAAGAATAAGTATTAGTAATGAAATAACTGATGTTACACAAGAAGAAAGAGATGATAATATAAGAGTATTTAGTGAAAGAATTGATGACTTATTAAAAATAATCGATAATAATTTAGAACCAGAAAGAAACTCCGAACAGAATATAAATTCCAAAACTAGTAAACTTAAATCAAATAAAGTTCCAATTGAAAAACTTTTACCAAATGGATTACTTGATGCAACAGATCAACAATTAGAAGATTTAAATAATATATTTTCTGATAAAGCAATTAGAGAAATTATTAGTATAAGACTTGCATCTGATAAAATTGCGCATGATAAAAGTATAAGAGATTTAAAAATTAGAACTTTAGAAGATGAATTATTTAAATCAAGAAAAGAATCGGAACAACTAAAATTAGATAGAGATAATAAAGTTATTGAAGAAATCGAATTTAAAAAAAGAAATGCGTATTTAGAAAAAGAAAAAGATGATTTAGACTATAACATAGAATTACAAAAAGAAGAAATTAAATTATTATTAAAATCATATGATTATAATATTAATAGATTAAAAGTTATTTTTAAAGATTTGTTGATAAAACCAAATTCTGAAATATCATTGAAAGATAGAATAAAATTGTTATTTGAATTAGAAGGAATAACAATTCTTTCATTTCTAACAGCTGTAACTATGTTATTTACAACAATTGGTTTAGCAATATCAAATGCTTTAAAATCTACTCCTACTCCAAATAAACCAGATAAACCCCCGAATGATAATTCTATACAAGATAAAGTTAAGGATGGTTTAAAGAAATTAGCAAAATATTTATGGGAACTATCTAAAAAATCTGCTGCTGCATTGCCAGGAGTTATTGCATCAATTGTTGGTTTTATATTGAAATCTGCAGGAAACATTATTAACTTTGCTGCTGAACATATTATTTTATTTTTAATTACAGTTGTAAGTGCAATTATTTTTGGGTTACTAAACATGATAAAAAATAAATAATTAATTTATTTGTTAAATAAATGAGTGGGAGTTATATCAATCCTTCTAAGAATCATAGAATATCTAATGCTATTAAAGCAGAAAGATCACATCATATAATTACTCATAACCCTTCTAATATTAATCCTGATGAAACTTTATATGTTAGAATTCCTCGATTAACACAAAATACTTTTTATGTTCCAAATAGTACTTATTTATCAGCCGATATAAACGTAACCGGTAATAATAATAATTATGTTGTTGATAATGTTGGAAGATATTTGATTAAAAAATTAACTATAAAGATTGGTCCCGAAACAGTTTTCTCATTTGATGATTATAATTTATTTATGCATTATAAAGATTTATGGTTAACTAAAGAAAATAGAAATAATATGATATTTCAAGGCATCCAATCAGAAAACCAAAATAAATTAAGATCAGAAGCTAATAGCGCAATATTAACTAATGCTGTAGATAAATTGATAAAAAGTATATATGGAAGCAAATATAAAATTCCATTAGACTTTGAATTGATAAATAACAATGCACCTTTATATAAATACGCAATTCAAGAAGACGTTATATTCGAAATAACATTTGCTCCTGTAAATGAAATTGTAATATCTAGCGTTAATAAAGATATGAGTTATAAATTATCGAATATATGTTTAGAATATGATACAGTAACTGATGAAAATATTTCAAGTATAATTCAAACTCAATACAATCAAGGATTTTCATTATTATATGATTATATTGATAAATTTAAAACTGTAACTATTAATGCAAATGATGAAATTATTAATGAGAATATTAACTTCCCAATAAGATCTATTAAAGGTATATTAATATTTTTTTACCATTCCAACATATACTAATGGCGCAATAA
The DNA here is from genome assembly GCF_964204645.1 of Tubulanus polymorphus. Lineage (NCBI taxonomy): Eukaryota > Metazoa > Nemertea > Palaeonemertea > Tubulaniformes > Tubulanidae > Tubulanus > Tubulanus polymorphus. The sequence goes on along the minus strand of NW_027437442.1, from coordinate 103,366 downwards.
ATGTTGATAATTATTATAATCCTGAAATAATAAAAGTAGAAATAACTATCGAAGGAATAGCAAATAAAATATTTTGTCAAGGAATGAGAATGATAGATCAATGGCCAGAAATTAGAAAACATTTTATGAATGAAAAAGTGAAATCATCTGAAAATTGTAACATTAATCAAATTGATTATTATACCGGTAATAAATATGCATTATGGTTAGATTTTAGAACAACAGAGAATAATTCATTAAATGGTTCTGGAAAAAAACTGCAAAACACTAAAGATGGAATACAATTATTCAGGACAAAGAATAAAGGAATCAAAAATTTCAAAATGCACATTTATATTATATCTGACGCGCAATTAATTATTGTAAATTCTCAATTAAATAGTGTTATGTATTAAAATTTTAACTTTAATAAAAATTTATATAATAAATGGAAGGAGGTAAAGTATATAAACATATTCCATACATCGATACACATGAAAATAATGATGGTTTATATTATGTAATACCTTGTAATATAGCTTTGATATTTGATCCTATTTTCAAAATTTATAAAACTAAACTAATAGAAATCGATAATAATAAAAGTGGTGTTGTTGATAATTTAAGTAATGTAATTGATAGTAATGTAATACCTCCTACATCTAATAATGTAATACCTTCTACATCTAATAATGTAATACCTTCTACATCTAATAATGTAATACCTACTACATCTAATAATGTAATACCTTCTACATCTAATAATGAAATAATATTAAATGTTAGTGAAAATAGAAATTATTGTGGATATTGTAAAAGTGAATTTTCAAACGCTACATCAAATTGGAATAAACATATGAATACAAGGGTACATATAAATAATGTTATAGAACGTGTTGGTTTAAAAGAATTTATAGAACACCCATTTAGATATGTTACAAAGTTTGTTTCAAATCAAAAAGTAAATGGTGAAAAAATATATGAAGATTTATTATTAGCAACACCTAATAAAGATGAATTAGATCTAACCGATGCTAATGAAATATTAGGATCAAACACTGTAAATAAAATATTAGGAGCAAACACTAATAAAGATTCTATGAAACATTAAGTAGAAAATAATGATAAATTTGATTGGATGAATAAGCATAACAATGAAACAACTATTGATGATGCGGTAAAAAAGGTGAAAAATAAGTATAAAAATAATAGAGAATTTGAATAAATTGTTAGGGGGGTCTGATAGTGACAGTGATTAAGATATTAATTATATTTAACTCAAAAAGTAATAAAGGTTGAAAATTGTATAAAATAATAGTAAATAAAAAAGGGGGTTTTAAGTATTTAAGGTATTTAAGGTATCCAATACATATCTAATACATATCTAATACAATCTAATACATAAAATATCTTATTTTATAAACTGATATTCATATGGAAATTGAAACCTCAGTAATAATAAATAACCTTTATTATTTTCAAACTTATTCATATATTAGTTGAAAAAATAAAAATAAATTGGTTGAAAATTGTATAAATAATATTTATTTTAAAAAAGGGGGTTTTAAGTATTTAAGGTATCTAATAGGGTATCAGGTATGAGGGTATCTAATAGGGTATCAGGTATTAGGGTATCTAATAGGGTATCTAATACATAGGTATATAAATTTTATTTTATAAATTTATATTCATAAGGAAATTGTAATCTCACTAATAATGTTGAACCTTTATTATTCTTTAATTTATTCATATATTCATCATGTAATTCAGTAGGTATAATTTGATTTTCTTCCAATGATTGTTGCATAGATTTTTTATCTTTGTTATGAAATAAAACTAGAAATCTTATATTCTCCCTAAAGTCTTTAACAATTGAAATAAATTTAGATTTAAAACCCATGTTGTTATCCCAAAATGTCTCCCAGAGAAAGCTAGATAACATAACTCACTTTCTCTAACTTTTGAATCATGTAAATTTGCGCAATCATCTATAATAAATAATGTATTTGATCCTTTATAAGTATCAATTGCTATTTTTATACAATTATCTAAATTTTCTTTTACTGTTTTAGGATTTAATATAATAAACTTTTTTATCTTAACTATATCTCTATTATATGTTTTATTCATTTCATAAGTAGGACAGAATAATATTATATTATCAAAATGATTCTTATAAATAGTTTCTAACAAATCTAATATGAAATGTGTTTTACCACAATTGGTTACACCAGTAACTAACATATTATGCGGTTCGAATATAAATAAATCTTTATTCATTTATTCTTTTAATTTTACTAGATAAAATCCATTCATTAAATTTATCATCGTATCCTTTATATTTCACCAAAGAATACTTTTTTCCTTTAAGAGTTTTTGTTTTCAATACTTTTTCTATTTTGTATTCTATTTCATCTGGGTTTGGTACAAGTGATAATTCTTGTTCATAGAAATAACCTAATATTTCTTCATCTTTTAGATCTTCTAGTTTATAAACAAAAGGTTTAGTTAATATTATCTTTTTAATCTTGAATATTTCTTCTGTAAAATTTGGGGTATAACCTTTATAAAATGTTTTTCTATATTTAGATATTCTAACGTGTTGTCCTATTTTAAATTTAGGTTCTCCGAAATCATGTGTAACAAACGCACCATATAAATTATTCCAAACTATTTCCGAATTATCTTCTTTTCTAGCTTGTATAGGTTTCATATTTATAGAACTATGTTTAGAATTATTATAACCTTTCACTAAATCATCTAATACATCGATATATTTATATGTTTCATTAGCAGTAAAATATTTCCACATTCTAGTTTTCAATGTTTTATTAAATCTTTCTATAATAGATGCTTTTTTATCTGAATGTGTTGAAAAATAATCTACATCGTTTTCAGATAATAGTTTTTTGAAGTGTTTGTTATAAAATTCCTTACCTTCATCAAATTGTATCTTATCTGGAATAGCTTCTTTAAATATAGATTTAGAAGCATTTGTAACTTCTATACCAGTTTTATTTTTGATTGGAATTGACCATGCGTATCTACTGAATATATCTATAACATTTAATATCCAGAAATATCCTTTGTTGTATTCTTCTAAGTTCTTCATGTCAATTAAATCTGCTTGCCATTGTTGATCGATATATGAAACTATAACTTTTCTTGTTAAATAAGTTTTATCGATTTTCTTGTGGATTTGATATGTTGGTTGATTTTGTAACCATGATTTTAATTCACTATATTTTATATCACCATGTGGGTGCCGTACGGCACCATTTTCATTATCAGATTTAATTTTACCCCATAATTCTGTAACGTTAGAATATGATACTTCACTTTCTGGGTTATAATATAAATCTCTTAAATATTGTTCTTTTTTCATCTTCTTTTAATCCATTAATAATAATATTGTCATTGCAATCATCTTTATCATCGGATTTGAATTTTGATTTATATATTACACCGGATAATATAATAACTGTTACTAATCCAATTGTAATTAGGGTTTTCTGTTATTTCACAGAAAACCCTATTGATATCCGCGTGATTATTATTATTATTATTTTCTTCCACACTATTTTTACCAAAAGAACATAGGCTTTGTTACCTTACCGCTGTTTCATATACAATCCATATAATATCGTTCAGCTCACTGAGATCTACAAATAGCCCGCGTGTTTTTTCACGAATCATCGTTACAAAAGCGCTGTCGGGCCGTAAACATCGAAAATTTAGCCCCATTCAATGGGGCGACATGTTTTTCGAGTCGTCATCCCGAAATCAACCCGCAGGCCGACTGTCACTTCGATTATCAATTCAAGTATAAATGAACTAATTTATTGCCGCAGACTTCACATTCAGTCGTGGTCTTCAAACAGTGATTTTAACAATAGCCCATTTTCCTCATCAAATCATATTACCGATACACTGGAAATTTACTACATTAGATTTTAAAAGCACTGTCGAGCCGTAAACATCGACGAATCGACGTGTGTTACTACATCGTCGTTCCGGGGATCAGCTGCGAGTTTCTCCTCATCATGAACCTACGTGAAGTGAGCCTGTTATTCCAGCCTCGTATTCAGATATAGTGTGTACACACTGTACAGCTGCCCGTAGATACTGGTTGACATGAAATGTATAACTTAGCATGACGGAGCGATGATAACTAACGTTAACGTTAGTATATAGCATCGGATACTGATACTCAAATTTCTCTGAAACAAAAACTCCAGGTTTCGTAAAAACTGAGTATATTACTGAGTAGGCTCGATTGTTCAAGTAGATATATAAAGTAAATGTCTGTGCATCGATTTTTTCAGGTATTATTTCAACTCACGATTGCATCATTCGGCGACAATTCAATATTTTGGTTTTATCGCCCGCGATAATTCATTATTTTGGTTTTATCGCCCGCAACAATTCAATATTTTGGTTTAGTCGCCCGCGACAATTCAATATTTTGGTTTTGTCGCCCGCGACAATTCATTAATTTTGATTTATAGCCCGCGACAATTCATTATTTTTGTTTTGTCGCCCCGACAATTCTTTTTTTGGTTTTGTCGCCCGCGACAATTCATTAGTTTGGTTTTGTCGCCCGCGACAATTCATTAGTTTGGTTTTGTCGCCCGCGACAATTCAATATTTTGGTTTTGTCGCCCACGAAAATTCAATATTTTGGTTTTATCGCCCGCGACAATTCAATACTTTGGTTTTATCGCCACCGACAATTCATTATTTTGGTTTTGTCACGCCCGCGACAATTTTCTTTTTTGGTTTTATCGCCTGCGACAATTCAATATTTTTGTTTTATCGCCCGCGATTATTCATTATTTTTGTTTTGTCGCCTGAGATAATTCATTATTTTGGTTTTATCGCCCGCAACAATTCATTATTACGGTTTTATCGCCCGCGGCAATTCATTATTTTAGTTTTGTCGCTCGCGACAATTCACCATTTTGGTATTGTCGCCCGAGACAATTCACCTTTCTGGTTTTGTCGCCCGCGACAATTCACCATTTTGGTTTTGTCGCCCGCGACAATTCATTAGTTTGGTTTTGTCGCCCGCGACAATTCATTAGTTTGGTTTTGTCGCCCGCGACAATTCAATATTTTGGTTTTGTCGCCCACGAAAATTCAATATTTTGGTTTTATCGCCCGCGACAATTCAATACTTTGGTTTTATCGCCACCGACAATTCATTATTTTGGTTTTGTCACCCGCGACAATTCATTATTTTGGTTTTATATTTTGTTTTTGTCGCCCGCGACAATTTTCTTTTTTGGTTTTATCGCCTGCGACAATTCAATGTTTTTGTTTTATCGCCCGCGATTATTCATTATTTTTGTTTTGTCGCCTGAGATAATTCATTATTTTGGTTTTATCGCCCGCAACAATTCATTATTACGGTTTTATCGCCCGCGGCAATTCATTATTTTAGTTTTGTCGCTCGCGACAATTCACCATTTTGGTTTTGTCGCCCGCGACAATTCACCTTTCTGGTTTTGTCGCCCGCGACAATTCACCATTTTGGTTTTGTCGCCCGCGACAATTCATTATTTTGGTTTTATCGCCCGCGACAATTCATTAATTTTGATTTATAGCCCGCGACAATTCATTATTTTTGTTTTGTCACCCCGACAATTCTTTTTTTGGTTTTGTCGCCCACGACAATTCAATATTTTGGTTTTATCGCCCGCGACAATTCATTATTTTGGTTTTGTCGCCCGAGACCATTCATTATTTTGGTTTTATCGCCCGCGACCATTCATTATTTTGATTTTGTCGCCCGCGACGATTCAATATTTTTGTTTTATCGCCCGCGACTATTCATTAGTTTGGTTTTATCGCCCGCGACAATTCATTAGTTTGGTTTTATCGCCCGCGACAATTCATTAGTTTGGTTTTATCGCCCTCGACAATTCATTAGTTTGGTTTTGTCGCCAGCGACAATTCATTAGTTTGGTTTTGTCGCCCGCGACAATTCATTAGTTTGGTTTTATCGCCCGCGACAATTCATTAGTTTGGTTTTGTCGCCAGCGACAATTCATTAGTTTGGTTTTGTCGCCCGCGACAATTCATTAGTTTGGTTTTGTCGCCTGCGACAATTCATTAGTTTGGTTTTGTCGCCCGCGACAATTCAATATTTTGGTTTTGTCGCCCGCGACAATTATTTTTCAGTCCACTTGGGACTTTAGTCCCTGCGGGCTATTGCGTTCACTTTTAGTCCGTCCATAGACGGAATCCAGTTATTTTCGGAAGTTTTGAAGACGCTTCAAGGTAATGTCTCGATATTTGGTTTATACATGTATCTACCCTAGACACATCGTCAGCCCAAAAACTGGCCCTGTCAGATTCAAGATGGCCGACTGGCAGCCATTGTTGTTTGCCAAAATCAGCACTGTTTAAACATTTTCGAAGTTTTCGTGGGAAATTTTGAAGACGCTTTGATCAATTACCTTGATCTTTCGTTTATATGGTTTATATTTGAATCTACCAAAGGCCCATCAGCATAAGAAAATTGGGTCGATCTGACTCAAGATGGCAGTCCTATGACCTTTTTAGTGCCCAAAAATGTCAATTTTGGCCAGAATTCTAGGTCACGTAGCTTCCTACTGGTTTGCCATTTCTCATTGCAATTGCTGATGGGTATTCTTTAGAGAGGGATGTTTTATACCTGGGACAGGTATCTTTGATCAGCCAATTATGACGCAATTGGCGGCCATCTTGGTGTCATCAGTACTCATTCGTAGGTGGGAAAAAGTTTCTCCACATTAAATTGATACCTAAGCATATTGTGTTACTATATTCAATTGGAAAGTTGTAGCCCATAACGTGTTCTATGATTTTGGTGAGTTTCAAGGTCATTGGTTTTTGTATGTGGCCATCAGGGGGCGTTGAATGATACAATAACTTAGTATTGCTATATTTGTACCAAGGCATATTTTTTTACCATGATAAATTGCAAAGTTGTAGTTCATGACATCGTCTATAATTGTGGTGAGTTTTTAAGGACATTAATTATTCCATATAGTCACCAGGGGGCGTTGTATAGTAGAATGGCTTAGCATTTCCTTATAAGATTGGTACCTAGGCATATTTTGTTACTATGATCAATTGCAAAGTTGTATAAGGTCATTGGGTTTTGCATATGGTCACCAGGGGGCGTTGAATAGTAGAATAACTTAGTATTTCCATATTAAATTGGTAACGAGGCATATTTTGTTATCACAATCGATTACAAAATCATAGCTGCTCACGTGTTCTATGATTGTGGTGGGTTTCAAGGTCATTGGTTTTTGTATATGGTCACTAGAGGGCGTTATGTATTGAAATTGTTAGATTGTTGAGCATTTGAAACCACTTCTTAAGTGAGCATGGTGTCCCTGGACCCCTAGTTTGGTTTTGTCGCCCGCGACAATTCATTATTTTGGTTTTGTCGCACGCAACAATTCAATATTTTGTTTTTGTCGTCTGCGACAATTCATTATTTTGGTTTTATCGCCCGCGACAATTCAATATTTTGGTTTTATCGACCGTGACAATTCATTATTTTGGTTTTATCGCCCGCGACAATTCATTATTTTTGTTTCGTCGCCCGTGACAATTCAATATTTTGGTTTTGTCACCCGCGACAATTCATAATTTTGGTTTTGTCACCCGTGGTTTTGTCGGAACATTAAGTTTTTTGGTCGAACAGTGTGTTAAGATCGTTTTGGAAATTTACTCGGTCTGGTATATTTTGGATTACTGTGTATGTCATTTGTCAGGACATTAAACAGAAGACGACTTAGGATACTACCTTGCGTGACGCTACTAGTTAGACCGTCTCATTCCAAGATGAGGCGTTCCGTTGATTTCGGTTACAAGTTTCCGTTCAGAGATAACTGCTGAGCCATTTGGGCGACCTATCATTGATACTGTTTCCTAATAGCCTGTTTAGCAATGGCTGATATTGAGCCTTATCAAATGCTTTGTTGAAATCCACCGTTGAACAGGATTCTAAGACTGTGCAGAAAACCCGTTATCGCGGCTTTGCAGCTATATTATATAATTTATAATTACTTCCAGCATTAGGAATTAGATGGATTATTATTTGAATCAATATCAGGTGATTCATTTATATCAGTTAATTTCTTTTTCTTAGCTTTTTTTAATTCTGAAGATCTTTTACCTAATTCTCTTGTCCATTTAATTTGTTTTTCAGATCTAGCCTTTTTCTTAACTCATCACTCATTTATTTTAGTTAATTTTTGTTCTGATTCATTTTCTGTTTCGACGTTTGGTTGTAGTACATCTGTTTCGTTCTTACCTGATTTATATTCCATAGGCTTGATATTCGAAAATGTTATGACACCAGTAGAAATTAATGTCATAACCGATCCTAATTGGAATGAAGCATAACCAACCCATTTTTGTAATTCAGTCATAACTAAATAGTCATTTTTCGAATCACTATATAATTTATTTTCATCATTAATTGGTATTAACTGGTTACATAACTTAGAATAACATTTGACAATACCATCTGAAATAGAATCATTTATTCTAGCTAATCTAGCTTCTTCATAAATCTTAAAATATTTTATTACTTTATCGGGTTTCATAGCATCTAATTCTTGAAAAGTAATTATTTTCCCGATAAACTGATTACATTTCCCGCCAGCAATTAATAATTCTAGATGGTGTTTACAATATAAATAGTATTCATAATCAATATTACCATTAACTTGAGTACAATTAGTTACAACTGTATCTTTATTATCACTTATACCCAAATCATCTAATGTCTTTTCAATATCAATACTATTCTTCTACTCGATTTCTTTGACATTTATATTAGAGAAAAAAGCGAAAAAAAATATAAGTATTATAAAATGATACCAGTATCTCTTTAGATTAATACTAGCTTAGTTAAAGGTAAAGAATTTTAGTATTAGTTATTGTTTTTTTAGTATTTTTTATTTGTGATATAAAGTATTCTCTTTTGAAAAGAATTGTAAAAGAAAATATCAGAAATTAAAATAGAAATAATGGCTAGTTGAAGTTATTGTTTTTTTAATATATTTTATTTGAATTCTATTTGATATCTCACTAGTTTTGTTTATCTATTAGGAGCAGTAATTATAACTGTCCAGATAAGTCATTTCGGATCCTTGATATCAAATTCCTCAACGTATTCTTCATTATTTGGATCATTGTTCCATTGATCAATAAATTTCTTTGCCTTTGTTAACTGTTCTAAATATAACTGTAAATCTAGTTTATTAGATTTAATTATGTTTTCCTTCTTTTCTAAAGGTCTTAAATTTTTCCAGTTCGATATTACCTTCTTATTATAATCATCACTCATGTCAAATTTAGAAATCGGCAACACATGATCAATATGAAAGTATTCACCATAATTATCTATATTCATTTTATCATCGAATTGATATATTATCCATGATTTAAGAAATTTACGTGAACAACCCAATAAATTAGATAGTGTTTCTGAATGTGTTTCTTTGTTGAATAATTGTGTTAATCTAGATCTTAAGCATTGTTTCAATCTAAAATTAAGATCTGTTTGATATCTTTCTCTCATATATTCTGTCATATAATCATTATAAGCTTCTCTATTATCTTCTCGATATTGTTTGGTATATAGTTTAAAACAAGTTTTACAACAATATTGAAAACCATCTTTGCTAATCTTACGCTTACTAAATTCTGTTATAGCTAATTTATCTAATTCAGATTTAGAACACTTCTTGTAGTATATATTTATAACACCAGCAGTGTTATTTGTAATATTGATAATTTGTGGTTGTTCTGGTTCCATTTATTATATGTATTTTTTACTAAATTGGTTAATATTTTAGAATCCTCTTCCATTTCTTCTACCAACGTCATCCTTTTTCATTCCTCGCTGCTTTTGATAAGTTGTTTCGATTCCTTGATATCTAAATAATACCACTGGGCAAAAGCGCGCATTCATGCGCGCTTTTGCTTAATGCGCATGCGTTAATCATAATTATATATTCATTATGTAAATTCTGTAAAATAGGAACAACCGAACACAGAAAATATCAAAACGTGTTCGCATTAGGCAAAACCGCGCATTCGTGCGCGCTTTTGATCAATGCGCATGCGCTAATCATAATTATATATAATTATGTAAATAGAAACAACCGACATGAAATATCTAAACGGGTTCGCATTAGGCAAACCGCGCATTCATGCGCGCTTTTGCTTAATGCGCATGCGTTAATCATAATTATATATTCATTATGTAAATAGAAACAACCGACATGAAATATCTAAACGTGTTCGCATTAGGCAAACCGCGCATTCATGCGCGCTTTTGCTTAATGCGCATGCGTTAATCATAATTATATATTCATTATGTAAATAGAAACAACCGACATGAAATATCTAAATCATACCACTGAGCAAACCGCGCATTCGTGCGCGCTTTTGATCAATGCGCATGCGCTAATCCTAATTATATATTCATTCTGAATAGAAACGACCGAACATAAAAATTCACCAATCAGATTTACACAATACATTATACAAGTTGTTCGGCCGTTTCTTCCAATACATCATTTGATTTCTATAAATACAATTTATAATTACAAACATTTTTTCAATTGCTGGTAAATATTTAACTACATCAACAAATGTTAAACTTAATCATTGGAGTCTTAATGTTTTTGAAATTCTTACATAGTTTCTTCGTCGATCTTTTGGCGATTCTTGTGTTTCTTGTGCTAATTTCTATTGGTTCGATATCCCCATTGCTGTTGATTCCTCAGTCAGAAAGAGTATCTTGAGTTTCTCTATCACTTCTTGATGCGTATGGCGTTTTATTAATCTAAAAGATATTAGCGGCAACTCTAGCCATCTAAAAGATATACTAAATACACTTAAATATATCTAAAGGTTTCATATTTAATAGCCCTTATAACTACAAAAAACAGTACTTACATTTAGATTTAGAATTGTAAACTATAAACTCCTAATTTCGTTTCGAGAGATAGAATATCCTGAGCGTAATGTTACAGCGCCTGTTCATTTCTTGCCACGTCATCTGGTTCCGGTTCTAGAGTGTTCTACACGTTTGCAATATTATGACTCATATGTCTCGGCGTCATAGTAACAGCTGTAACAGCTGTGAATTTATAGATTTATTCAATAGTTCATTACATGAAATGTATATAGGCTCAAATAGAATCATGTTCTAGTATAAACAGCTATGCATTATTTCAATCACACTTTACTAACACTTTTAATGTTTAAAAATCTAACTCACACAAATATGAATATTGAAATAATGTTGTAAATATATACTTTTATATTGAATAATCTGTCAATTTAAATGTTATTCATGTATATGATTATTTTAAGAGTAATAGGGGTAATGGGCTTTCAGGTTAAAGGTTGAATGGTCGAGTTCATTAAAAATGAAAAATATGAAAATAATAACAATTTCTACTTGAATTAGGAGTGAAACTCATAAAAAATGAAAAATAATTCTCACACGCTCGAATTTATGTCACTCACACTTTACTCACACTTTTTTCTAGCGAGTAAAAATGAAAAATAAATTCGAGTGTGTGAGAATTATTTTTCATTTTTTATGAGTTTCGCGACTAATTCAAGTAGAAATTGTTATTATTTTCATATTTTTCATTTTTTATGAGCTCGACCGTTCGACCTTTGGCCTGAAAGCCCATTTCCCCTATTACTGCTCACTGAGGAAACTCGGTAGAATATTTTTATCAGTCAATACAATCAGTAGAAACATATCTTCTAGATTTTAAAGGGACTTATTCGGGCCCTGGCGTTTCCTTATTCGCGTTTCCGCTGGGTCAGTTTCACAGACTTTTAATAGAATCGAATTTGCTAGTTCAATCTCAGTATCCGAAAAAGAATCGACGCACATTTTGACCAATACGTCCTGTTTGAATGTGTCAAGGTTATTGTAGAGATAGCATAACAGATCATTTACTATAATGTTTCCGGTCATAATGTTGTTGCATAGGTGACATAAGTGCGTGTCATTGTTCCGCAGTTCAGCAGATTCTTCTTGCCCGTTTGGACAGGGGCAGTTAAGAACTGCATTGCCGTTGCAGTTAACAGTTGTCATGTTTATTCATGGGTAACCAATCGTTGACCGTATATCGTGTATGTATTACGAACGATTATATACACGTCTTGCAGTAATTGTAGAAATTGGCAAAGTCAACGAAACACAGTTAATAACACAGTATTTGCGAAACAATATCAACAATAGTATATAGGAAGCACAGTCACCTTTTTTCGCGATTGAGAGTTTGCATGTCTTCAACAAATTAAATCCCTCTGGTCGGAATTTAACATTTTCCAGTTTAACCTCCAAATAAAACCTCCAAATATAACACTTAGCGAAGTTCCCGAATCTCCGTTTTCAAATGACAGTAAAAGTTTTAATCAAAATGTCCACTACGGTTGTGTCAGAGCTTCAAAGTCTTGTTTTGACATCAGATTCAAGTACTTATAAGACCGCAGTTCAAAAAGCGACCAACTCTTGCCGCCATTATTATTATTATTATTATTATTATTATTATTATTATTATTATTATTATTATTATATAGTTTAAGATCAACTTTGAGTACACCTTCAAAAATACCATGGCCAATACTGGGTGGCAATCCAGGATTGCATACATAAAAGTGATATTAAATCATTGAAAACTGCATTCTTCTTGATTCCTTGAAACGAAGGCACTGGAGAATGTTCATCTGATTTTGACAATGAATCATCATAGGACTCTTCTCCTTAATTTGGGCTGAACATTGTTCACTCTGTGCTCATCAGAAGATTTCAGGCAATATCTACACCAATATTGTGCTTTTGAGAAATTTTCACAAGGTCAGCCAAGAGCATTTGAACCAAGATTGTCCCTAAGAACAAATAGTACTTTGACTTTCTTGGGAGAGATATTGCTCTGAAATAAGAATTCCAGTGATTTCAAGACTTTTAAGATCATGAACAAGTTTTTTGAATACTTTTTGTATGCCGAATATCTTTACAGAATGAGTTTTACAGAGGAAAGCAAGTTGAATCTGATCTATCTTCGATCTATTCCATTTGTAAACATTCGTATAAGTGTAATAGCAGGCTTATTACTTATGTTTTTTTAGCGCTGCATATAGGATTAACCAACTCAAATTCATCCTGGTTCAATACCAATTCGAGGAAATTATCATTATTCATTGCAATTCTCATGCATTTGTAAACACGGCCATCATGTATATCTTGAAAAATATCATCTTCAGGAGGTATTGGATTTTCTAATTGAACTAAGAATGAGGAATCTTGCAACAACACTCTTATAACATTTTCAATATGAATGTAGTACATAAAATGACCAATAACCCCATCATTTCCTGAAAGTACTTTCTGTCGGGCAACAAAATTCAATTTTTCTTTAAAATATCGATTCCTACAATGTTGTTTTCTGAAAACTCCTGTTTTTGGATCTACAATATTATGGAAAATATCATCTCTCTCCAGTTCACTTATTATCTGTTCGGCTGTCTCTATTTGCATGTTTTGATTTATTAGTTTTTCTAATAGACTAGATCGAACTAATTTTTAATGAACTTTGAACAGCGAGGCAAGTTCATCAACTATTATCTAATTGCTGCTTGATGGCACCTGCGGGCGTTTACTTAAAGTTAAAGTTATCTTGGGGAGCTCATTGTGATCATTATCATCAATTTCTATTGGCTGCATATCATCGATATTTGTGGCTATGTCAGACTTTCCTTTATGTGGTGGATGTTTCCACGGACGACGATGTTTCCTTGATAAGTGACTGGCAAATGAGGACTTGTTTGAATACGAATTCTGACATTGTCTCAATGGGCAATGACTCTGTTCCTCGACTTGTATGCTTTTTTAGATGGGACCACTTATACTGTCAAACATATCACTACATGAATCAATTGAACATGTTGTGGTACGGAGTCCTTCTAATAGTTGGTGTGTGACTCCTTTCACTAATGATGTTGACCGGCTTGTCTATTTATCCTCAGCTATCTTCTTTCTTGAGTGAATATAAGTTGAAACAAGTCTTCTTTACGACCACACTTCTTCTTTATTTTTCTTCTTTGTGTTACATAACTTTTTGCTTAATCGCCCCAACTCTCTTAACTTCAAAAACCTTAGTTACAATAAAAGCTATTGATTCAAAACGTCTTTATAGAGTACCAACTGTATTTTTTGATATCGAAAACGATAATCATAGGAAATTATATAGATAAATTTTTATCGATTGTGTAAGAAATAATCCAAAAGAAGTATTATCAGATCTAAAAACTCATTGGACAGACATAGATACATTTCCAGGTGATTATTCAGGTATGCTTTATTTCATAAAATTTAAAAAGAGATTTTTTGCCAGAATTGAAAAAAATTGCTGCTAATGATAATTATGATGATAAAAGTGATAACTTTGATGAAATAATTCAATATTACAGTTATGAAGATTTTTCACAAGATGTTATAAATGAAATTAAAAATGATGCAAAAAAAGAATATGAAAATATGAGCGAAGATCAATTGGATAGATATATTGATTTGAATTATGAATTGAATGCTAAGGGTTTGAGATCTGTTGATAGTTATCAATCCAAACAATTAGGTGAAGGCAATAGAAAATCATTTGAATTAAGAAATGAATGGCTCAAATTGTGGTTAGAATTAGAATCAGAAAAGTAATTTTCAATATGAATATAATACCCCCTGTGTCTTTATGTCTTTAGTCGTTCTAGTACTTTTAGTACATAAATAATATATCTTTATATCATTAGTACTTGAAAAATAAAAATCATAATACCCATCTATGTCTTTATCTCCTTAGTAGTCTTAGTACTTTCAGTACATAAAGAATATATCTTTATTTTATTAGTACTTGAAAAAAATAAAAATGAAAAAAAAAAAAAATATTTTATATATTAAATCTTAATTTAGTTAAGACTAATAAAAAATTTGTATAATATAATATTTATTAATCTCACATTATATATTTGATATAATAATAATATCATATTTATTTCACAGATTTCTATATATTACTGTTTCATCTGATAGATAATGATAATAATATTTATTCATCTGATAGATTTTATATATTACTGTTTCAATAATGAAAAATATCATAGATTTATTATATATAAAAATTATATATATATTTTTTTCTAAGTACTAATAAAGTAAAGATATATTCTTTATGTACTAAAAGTACTAAAGACAATAAAGACACAACGGGGTATTAATTTGAAATAAATTAAATTATTCTAATTTTATTTTATAAATTTATATTCATTGGGAAATTGTAGTCTCAGTAATAATTTGGAACCTTTATTCCTTTTTAATTTTTTCATATATTCATCATGTAATTCAGTAGGTATAATTTGATTTTCTTCTAATGATTTTTGCATAGATTTTCTATCTTTAGTGTAGAATAAAACTAAAAATTTATATTCTCTCTAAAATCTTTCACCATTGATTTATATTTTTGATTTAAAACCCACGTTGTTATCCCAAAATGTCTCCCAGAGAAAGCTAGATAACATAGTTCACTTTCTCTAATTTTTGAATCATGTAAATTAGCACTATCATCTATGATAAATAATGTATTTGATCCTTTATAAATATCAATTGCTATTTTAATACAATTATCTAATTATCTTTTAATTTTACTAGATAATATCCATTCATTAAATTTATCATCAAACCCGTTAGATTTCACCAGAGAATATTTCTTACGGTTCCTGAACTTCGTTGAAAAAGCTGAAACACTGAAAAGCTGAAACGCTGAAATAAAAACGCTGAAATTTCAGGGAATTTCCGAAAAACGCCGAAATTTCAGGGAATTCCCGAAAAACGCTGAAATCGTGCTAGGTACCGACGATACACGTTTTGAAATATTTTCCGGGCCGGTGTCCGCTGCCGAATCCTCTTTCGTGTTTTATGCTCTACCTTCGGTTACAGAGACATGCCTTAGAACGTCGCCATGTTCGACTTGATCGATTGCGGATTGCGTGGGTTGTCAGATGTGTTTTTACCATAGTTTTATGTGCATATACCGGTACGATCTAACAATGAAGTTATCACTTCATTTGATTAAATTCTTAATTACAGTAATATTGATTCACAATTCTTTTTCTTATGTTTGGTGATTTCTAGCAACTTATCATTGCCAAGTCTCATACAAGGAGTAGCTGAATGAAAGTACAGTTAGGCTGAACCTGATAACCCAAATTAAGAGCTAGCATGGAACTTATGATTATTTTGATTCTATTTTCGGTGCCATTGAAATTCGTTAATAAAGGTTTAACCGTCATAGTATACTGTACTTAGCATTGCTACGATTGGGTGCCATATTTCTACAATTTCTACAAGGAGGAAGGAGTCTTTAAGTGTCTTTGTTCCCGGTTAGGCTACGGGGTAAAACCTGGATTACTTTCTCTTTCGACTTGCTGGAGACTACTATCTGCAATGTATTGCATGCTTTAATTTGTCTGGCTTATAGGAGTCGAACAACATTTTCCCATACACAGGCTTGGCTTTAGTGTAGATGAAGGCTAGGCACTGCACATTGTGGATTGACTGGAACTCTGAACTCACAAAATTAAACGAGTCAACAAGAAAGACCCAATAATTGGACGTTTGTCTAACTATACTATTTAACAGCTTGAAATAAAACATAACACATTGTGCAAGAGTATACAAAGGAAATCAGTTCTTACATTATATCAGAATCAATAGTTCGCTTAACTCGGGCTAGAATTCTGATTCCATTGCTTCATATCCTAATGAAATCCACTAGCATACCTTAGAATATCGCTTAGCTTAAGACTAGAAATTTGGTACCAGGATAACAGGGAAGAAACGTGGGTGGACTGTACATCGGCAATTGACTTATTTTTATCTGGTTGAATCAAGTTATTATTGAAAGAGCATTCGAATAGCCATTTTATTTTTAAAAAATTGTGTCGTTCAGCTATCCTGCTGCAAATTTCGCAGTTGAAGTTTACTGGTGCCAGCTGATTTCTCAGTATCTCAAAAAATGTGCACATTCTAAGCCCGAGTCTAAAAATAGAAAAAGGTGCATTTAAGTAGGAAATAAAAGAATAGTGGCTAATACACCCTGGACTATATAGCCTATGTGGGGCCTAGTTTGAAAGCACTGAGGTCCGAGGGAACAGCACTTTGTAAATAAATAATGAAATTAAACTTACAAAACACCCAGTACTTGAGATGATGTACTTGACAAGAAGTGTCTCCAGCTAAGCAAATCAACTTTGTCTATGACTCCTCCTTATATAGATTCAGTAGTAGTCTAAAAATAAAAAATCGGTACATTTTTCTAACACCTTTGAAAAATGTTTTTCGATATTTAGATATTCTAACATGTTGTCCAATTTTAAATTTAGGTTCTCAAAAATCATGTGTAACAAACGCTCCATATAAATTATTCCGAACTGAATTATCATCTTTTCTAGCTTGTATAAGTTTCATACCAATACTTGAATGTTTAGAATTATTATAACCTTTCACTAAATCATCTAATACATCGATATATTTATATGTTTCATTAGCAGTAAAATACTTCCACATTCTAGATTTCAATGTTTTATTAAATCTTTCTATGATAGATGCTTTTTTATCTGAGTGTGTTGAAAAATATTCTACATCGTTATCAGTGCATGATTTTTAAAAATGTTTATTATAAAATTCTTTACCCTCATCAAATTGTATCTTATCTGGGATAGATTCCAAAAATATCCTTTATTGTATTCTTCCAAGTTTTTCATGTCAATTAAATCTGCTTGCCATTGTTGATCAACATATGAAACTAAAACTTTTCTTGTTAAATAATTTTTATCCATTTTCTTATGGATTTGATATGTTGGTTGATTTTATAACCATAATTTTAGTTCACTATATTTTATATTTTCATTGCCAGATTTTATTTCATCCCATAATTCTGAAACCAAGAATATGATACTTCACTCTCTGGGTTATTATATAATTCTCTTAAATATTGTTCTTTTTTCATCTTATTTCAATCCATTATTAATGATTTAGATTTATTTTCAATGATTTTGTCATTTGATTTATTTTCTGGTATAATTGGTTTATCATCATCATCATTATTAATAAATTTGAATTTACATATTACACCAGTGAATATAATTACTGTGATTAATCCAATTGTAATATTAGATATTATTTCTTCCAGTTTTAGAAGAATTAGATGGATTATCATTTGAATTAATATCAGATAATTTCTGTGATTCAATTACATCAGTTAATTTCTTTAATTTCTTTTCTCTTTTTAATTCAGAAGATCTTTTACCTAATTCCTTTGCCCATTCAATTTGTTTTTCAGATCTAGGCTTTTTCTTAATATCATCACTCATTTATTGTCCCCCGCGCAGGCCGCGAGCGGGGACTTTGTATCCGCCTCCGTTTGCCCACTTGTGAACGCGATTCCAGAAGAACCGTAGATCGCAGGACTATGATATTACACAGTATGATTACCCCTAGTGAGAGGATGTGCCCTATTGATTCTTGGGTCCATGGATCAAAGGTCAAGGTCACTAAAGGTCGTTCATGTAAAACCTTGTGAACGTGATTCAAGAAGAACTCTCGATAGCAGGACCATGATATTACGTAGTATGATTACCCCTAGGGAGAGGATGTGCCCTATTGATTTTGGGGTCCAAGCACCAAAGGTCATGGTCACTACAGGTCATTCAAGTGAAAGCTTGTGAACCAAAGGTCAAGGTCACTACATGTCATTCATGTGAAAGCTTGTGAACCAAAGGCCAAGGTCACTACATGTCATTCATGTGAAACCCTGTGAACGTCATTCAAGAAGAACCGTTGATAGCAGGACCATGATACGTACTATGATTACCCCTATGTAGAGGATGTGCCCAATTAATTCTGGGCTCCAAGGATCAAAGGTCAAGGTCACTTCATGTCATTCATGTGAAACCTTGTGTCGTGAATGTGATTCAGAAAGAACTGTTGATAGCAATACAATGATATTACATCGCATGATTACCCCTAGGGAGAGGATGAGCCCTATTGATTTTGGGGGAAAGGTCAAGGTCACATAGATATCATTTCTGTGAAACCTTGTAAATACGATTCAAGAAGAACCATTGATAACAGAACAATGCTATTTCATATGATTACCCCTGGGGAGAGGATGTGCATTAGTGATTTTGGAGTTCTAGGGTCAAAGGTCAAGGTTGGTAGACGTCTTTTGCCTAAAACCCTGTAAACTCAATTGTTAAATAACCATTCATAGAAGGAAAATGATATTTCATAGTATGGTTATCCCTGGATACACTCATCATTTTTCTATACCAAAGATCAGTGTCTTCAGGGGTCATTCATTCCCTACTGGCAATCGCGGGGGACATAGATACGTAGTATCGAACTGCCTTGTTTTAGTTAATTTTTGTTCTGATTCAATATCTGTTTCGATATTATCTGATTTTTTATCTTTTTATTCTATAGTTTTGATTTTAGAAAATTTTATTACACCAGTAGAAATTAATGTCATTATTCCATCTAATTGGAATGAAGCAAACCCAACCCATTTTTGCAATCCTGTCATAACTAAGTAATCATTTTTTAAATCAGTATATAATTTATTTTCATCATCGATTGGTATTATCCGGTTGCATAACTTAGAATAACATTTAACTATTCTATCACTAATAGTATCATTTATTCGGACAAATCTAGCTTCTCCATATATTTAAAAATCTTTCATTTCTTTATCTGGTTCCACAGCATCTAGTTCTTGATATGTTATTATTAGAAATATTAGAAATATTAGATTTGAATATCTATTTGAAGTTATGTAATTTTTATTCAATTCTTATCAAAATCTATTTAATCTAGTGTTAATTAGAATTGAATAAGAATATATTAAAAATATAATAGAATTCAATAGCTAGTTAATGATATGTAATTTTTAATACTTTCTATTTGAATTAGGATTTAATATCTCAATCGAAACTGCAATTCCTGCAAATATCATACATCGAAAATCTCTACAGTATGACAAAACAGCTACAGTCTCATTAGATGTATCATTCATAATTTCTGATTCTACATCTTCTCTTTCTGGTGATAAACGTCTAATAGAATTAACTTGAAGTTGTAGTTGCCAAATATAGATTAATACACTTAAAACATATTTAAAGGTTTCTCATTAAGTAACCCCTATCCCGACTTCTTAATAACAACAAAAACGGTACTTATATTTATAGCTGGAACCGAAAACTCCGAATTGTATTACAAGAGAGAAATATCCTGTGCGTATGCATTGCATGCTTATATCTAACTGCTTGCTATTCAATGAAACGTTGAATGGTAACATCTGTTTGATCAATCAATTTGAGTAATATGTGAGCAATTGTATGACAGATGTTTTATATTCAAACTAGAGCTATGTAGTTTTATGAATAACTATATACAGGCAGTTTGACATCGTGAGTTGCCGGTTTTCTAAGCGCTTAATAAAGACTCAGTATACGGCTCATTCTGTGGGTCACTATTCCATTTCTCAACAAATTACATTGCTTTACCTAACTGATCTATCTATAACTGTAAATCTAGTTTGTTAGACTTATTATATAGACGAAATATTCTGTTACCAATAAATTTAGGATATGTTTGTAAATGTCTAATTCTTTTACCATTACTAACTAAATCAATATCATTTCTATTTTTAATATTTTCACAAGTCTTACCATAGAATGCATTATTCATTAGTTTGAAAAAATCTTTCTCAAAAATTCAGTTATATTGAAATGATTATGATTTTTATAAAATGAATATGGAATCGCGCCTTGTATCTCATTAATTGTAAGTCATCATTATTTGGATAATGTTGTTTCAATATTTTTAATTCATCATCAACTAATGATTTTTATAAATTATCTAATGAACTACTTAAAAATCTATATGAGTTTATAAATCTCAAACCACCGAATTGAAAAGATATATAATTCTCAGATGTTTTAGCTAACATTTTAAATTTATAAGTTGGTATTTTAGCAACATCTTTTGATCTATTTGAATTTAATCTTTCTGTTTCATTATTGATTTCTTTGATTTTATTACATAGTTGTTTAATGAATAAATGTGCATCATATCCTGATAAATTATGAAATATAACTGGAACAAAATTGATTTTCTTAGCTTGTAAGTTACAATTCTCATGTGCTGCACCTCTAAATTTAACATTTAAATGATCATGATATTTTACTTTCGTATCTTTTAGATTAAATAGTTTTCACAATGATAACATTTATCTGCAAAATCAAATTCTTCTTTATCTTGTTCTGTCAGTAAAATTTCTTTATTTGTATCTAATAATTCATTGAATTTCATTTCATATTCAATTAATAAGTCACAAAAATAATTGATAACATTTTAATTTCTATAATCATAATATTCACTTTTAATTAGTTCTTGATAATCAGATTTTATATATAATCCAAAAGCTCCAGCACTTTGATGAATTTTTTAAATAGTATTTGTTATTGGTGGTTCTGAATAATCATTTACACCAGAATTTAATTTCTTTCTTTTATAATATATCTCTTTTCTATCTTGGTCAGTTAATTCTTTATTTAAAGATTCAAAATCTCCATATATTACAAATGGTACTTTATACTTGTAATCATATTTTTTGAATTCCAATATCTTATCTTTTTCATTTGGTAAAATTAATTTACAATAATCATGATTATCACATACATAATTGTTTATGATTTAATAATGCACTTTCATTACTGAATTTAGAATGCATTTTCTACATAGATATATTTTACGAATATAATCATTTTCTGATTTAAAAAATAAATCAATTTGATTTATCCACATAAAATGATTCTCATAATATAATATGTCTATAACACCATTTGAATCATGATCTTTTGATAAATACAAAGGTTCTAATGTATAATGTTTGTTTTAAGGTTCTAATGTTTAATGTTTGATATTATCACCTATTGTAATTGGTAATTTAATTAAATCAAATACATTTATTTTTAGATTATTGTTTTTTTCTATATTTGGAATATTTGATTTTATCAGGATAATTATCTATCTTACAATTATTTTCAAATTGTTTATAATTTGATACTATACAAATATTGACCAATTAATGACAAATTATTTATAACAGCATTAGTGTTAAATGGTAGTTTAACATAACTTGCATTTATAAATAAAGTCATAAATATTATTTCATCAAATATCAAACCAGATCCTTCAAAATATTTCTCTTCTATTTTATTTTTTATTTCATTATTACAATTATTTAATCTATCATCTTTGATATGTTGTTTTGAAATAATATGTTGTGAATGAGAATTCATATTATAATTGGTTTATCTTCAGATTTTATAAATTTAACTTTAGCAAATACACTAATTTTAGGTTATTCTACGTCTGTTATTATTCTTATAATATTTTTTATATTTTCAAAATGTTTTTTTTTAATTTTCTTCTAATGTTTTACCTATATGAAATTTAAATTCAATAGCAGCTGGTCCGATATAACTTTTAAATGCTTCGGTTATTTCAATATCTTTTTTATCATCTAATGAATAAATATAATTTCTAACATCTTCCATATATGGTCTTGATTGTTTAATTTATTTTTTATTCTTTTAATTATGTTTTGATTCTTATTAATATCTTTATCAAAATAACCTTCACCTAAAATATCATTATTAATATTTCTAATATGATATTTAGATTTTAAATGTTGTTCATAATATCTTTTGTTACTGAATGATTGATTACATGTATGACAATTATATTTTTCTTTTTCATTCTTTAATTCATCTAATTTTGTTTCTAATATATCATCTATCTTTCTAATTTCAATTTATTCTCTAAGTGAGATTTAGCATTATTATGTCTTGCTTTTTAAGATTTATCTATATTGATTTTACATGTTGGACAGTAGTACTTCTTATTTGCTTCCATTTATTATATAAATGTTTTATTAAAATCTTATCAAAAAATTTTATATTATTCGAAATCTATATCATGACATCCTTTTTATTCTTACATTTATATATGAAATCACCTGAATATAATTCTTCAATATCTTCACTAATCTATGAAATCTATCTGGTAAATATGTTCTGAATGTATATTTATTTCCTTTCAATCCTTCATATATTCTAAGTGAATAACTAATTTATTACCATATCTATTAGTATTGTTTCAATATTTGTAATTGAATATTTCTTATGTAACGTAAATTGTTTTAACTTTTTAAATTTATAATCTACAGATTTGACATTTGTAGTATCTTTAATTCTTTTTAAGAATTCACTGTGTGTTTGTTTACTCTACATTTATTATACATATTTTTTATATTGATTTTCATATATATATATGATATTCTTTTATAATAACGTTCATATATATATATATATATATATATATATATATGAAAGGTTGAGTGAGTAAGAAATAAAAATAAAATCGATTGTGTGAGAATTAATTTTTATTTTTTCATGAGCACGGCCTTTCGACCTTTGATCTGAAAAAGCACTTTCCCTATTACTTGTATCCGTCAATCTGGCCCTCTTCTTTTGATCTGCGGTGGTTCATATCACATGTAGACCATTGCTAGTTTCACCTTTGGGTGAAGGGTCTGACGTTAATAAATGATGTTATATTATATGACTATAACTATAGTGAATTGATATTAACTTCAGTGTAGAGTAAACAAATAAAACACGCACTAATTAAACCCATCCGGATTGAGCGGATATCACGACTTTATTCCAATACATGCCCACTTGCCTTTTTCCTTGGCCATTTTACCTAGGTAAGTATCTAAGACATTGTTCCATGGTCATATTTCCCTGGCTATTTTTCCGTTCGGCACCAGTAATACGCTTTTGGAAGATGCAGTTGGGTAGGCAGGACCTGAAATTATCATTAATGTTTTCCTTTCGTCGGATCCCAATTATGAAAAACGTAATTTGGTTAGACCAGTCCCCATGCGTGCCATTAGCCGCGACCACACCAATACATGATAATAGAATCATGTATGTAATATATGTACGTACCGATATATTAAGCGAAAACGGAAAATTTCTTTCAGCTCACATAGGGATCGTTTATGATGATTTAGGTTTGATAATTTTAGTTCATCTTAATGGTCCATACCACACGCATCACTTTATTATATAGTATATTTATATAAATAACCGGTTATGGTCGCCGTATGATGACATGTGTACAGATATTGTTTGATCAATACTTCCAGCACGTCGACTTTTACAACTCTGTTATTGTCAATATGACTGATGCTGAATCAGTCTAGGTTTACCGTGATTAAAGCCAGGAAACTATGGCGAGCGCCAACGTTTCGGTAGATACCCACCATGTATGTCTGCAGCCGACATTTCAGAAGAAAATGTTGGATCGGCTGCTGATCCAAGGGCATATTGCAACTGTCGTCTGCGTTTCGGGCGTCGTATTCAACGCAATAAGTTTCATTGCGTTAACGCGTATGAAGTCGTCCCGCGTGAACACGTACCACTTGCTCAGAATATTAGCGATTGTTGATTCGATTTATCTGGTCGCATTATTCTGCTTCACCTCCTTGAAGGAATACGTATCATTGTGGACGTACGGCTTGGCCAAGTTCCGATATTTGAGTTATTTTTTCGGAGCGTCAGCGGCATTTAATGTGTACGGAGACGCACTCCACCACACAGCGAAGATGCATCGGAACTCGGTCATTATTCTGATTAGTGTTGAGCGATTGATTCAATTATCATTCCCGTTGTGGGCTCGTGTATTCTTTACACAGCGCAAATGCAATATAATAGTGATGTGCCTATTGCTGATCAGCGCTGCTGTTCAAGGTTATCGTTGGCGACTCCATCGTGTTATCCTTGTATTCAACACTTGCCCGATATTTGCAAGAACGATGCGCCGAGTCAATTACGGCGGACCGACATACAGCAATCTTGTAAACTTTAGTACCATCATTTGCCTCCCGTTTTTAATTCTTTGTTTTACGAATGCAGCTCTGATAAGAAGTTTGGTTATATCGACCAAGAGGAGATCCGCATTCACCACTAATCAAAATGCGAAACACGACATACAGACCACGGCCTTAGCACTAATGTCTGTAGGTTCATATCTGATTTTGGAAGCTCCTATCGGTATAAATCGTATTTTACAATACATGAAACAACCCGTTTATTTCAACTTGAGCGGACATCTTTTTTCTCAGCTTGACTCGTGCGCTAATTTCTTTCTTTATTGCATTGCGAGTTCAAAGTTTCGAAAATCTTTAAACGATGTATTCAGGAGATGAATCGAAACAGGTATCTGCAGATGTTGACCCCGATGGGTTCACTTATTATTGAAAAACGAGGATTCCCCATGACGGTTAGGTACCGTAAATAATATTTTGCAGGACTAAATTTCCCGTTAAGCAATTGGCAAGTGGTTCGGCGGTGCAGAAATTCCTTCCAGGAATTTTCAATCCAAGGTCCCATCAATTCTAACACAGCTGTACCATTTCCAGAGTCAAATAGTTGAATCCGATGTAATAAAATACTTCGATGTCGATCTCAGTGCCGAATTGATACAAAATAAGAACAAAACACGAGCATACGGAGCTTTTGTCGGCTACGTATACGGTCGGCCCGAGAAACATGGTTTTCTTTTCGTGTTGCCTAGAGCTAAATTGTATGATATTTACACTGATCAGTGTTCTCAGCTCTGCTGTTAATGGTATTGGGGGGAAACAACATTGGTCCTGCCCACCAGATCACAGCTCCAACTCCCTTCCCTTACTTCGTAAAATAATCTCACAAATAATCCCCGACGCCAAAAGTAAACCCCAAACCCACCTATACCCAACACCTCTACAGTCGACTGAAACAGGCCTTAATAAAGTAAATAGAGGAGGTGTATTACTAAGATTCAAACTATGGGGGTGGGATTTCAAATTCTCATAATAAGTCATGGTACATGTAAGTCTTTTCTGCACTTACTTTGCTAATAATATTACTCTGTCCTAATGAAGGTTGTTTTTCTGCCAGGATGTCTCTGGAAAACAACCTTCACGGGGAAGGTTCAAGAGGGTTCTTTCTCATGAGTTATAAAATTACCTTCCGATGTCGTTTCTTGGTTTCCCATCAACCTCGAGTCTTTATATTCGAAATCATTCATGCGTAACTATAGTAGGAAAAAAGTAAATTATAACTTAAATCTGGAAATCGTAGTGAGAATCTTTATCGCGAGCACAAAAGTTTGTACTTAATTCATAGTACAATTGATGAATCTAATCAAAGGGCACCATGTCTTAAACTAGGTTACTATTTCCACTTGTAGTCAGTTTCATCAAATTTTCTCATCTCATAAGTAACTCAAGTTACACGGTTTGCTTACCTGTAATGACCAAGAAGACCAAAAACACGAGGATATATAATAGTCGTTCTTTATTATTGAGAGTCCAAAACCAGAATGATGCAGAACGGTCTTTGCTGGACCTTCTTGGTTTTGGCTCCGCCTTCTTGGACCAGGAAACCGATTGGTGGGTAGAAACCAAGGTGTTTACACGGGTGAAAGTTTGCCTAATAGTTTTGTCCACTAATGGACGGACTTTTGGTTGAAGTATTTTCTTTTAACTCAGATAAAAACACACTCGAGTCAGATGTCACTTTCTATCGGAGTTGTATTGTAATCAAAGACGTGTCAGCTCTGCTTGAGTATGACTGTTTTGATTTACTAAATACTTGATATTCAAAAAGTCAGATAATATAAAATTGAATATGATGTATGAAATGGTTATTTCATACTGATAAAAATGATGCCCAATATGGGATATAAATCTCAATTAAAAAGGAGAACTCGTATATAATAATTTAGTGTTGTTACACATATAATGTAATTTGTTGAATGTTTTAAAAGGCTTAATTGAAAAGATACGCAGAAATAAAAAAAACAATATTGAAGATATAGCTGCTTAGCAGCGATAACGGGATTCTGCGATGACTTGTTCAAATGTCGGACTGGGAAGCGTACACAGATGTCCCCGAAATCATTCTAAGCAGTCCATAACAAATGACTATTTCGAAGAGGCGCCACCTAGTGGTCAACAATATGCTGGATATGTGGATCCATAAGATTTACCACGTAAAAGGTACTGATGTACCAAGTCAAGTCGAAATTGCTTTGAAGATACCAAATATTTGGTGCTTTCAAAGTCCCCTGGTGGCAGTTGCATGAACTTTTTGTGCGCGTTTTGATCCATAATTTTGTTAACAATCGGTTGATCTTATGCATCAATTAATTCAGTAAGGAATTTGCATTTAGAAATAAGCAACGGTTTTTGACAAAGTTGTTTTTGTTTTCATCTATCTCATGACAACTTTGAAACCAAAATTAACCACGGATATACTCAATAAACATTAATTGACTTCAACAAACAGCTTTGCCATGCTTATCACAAATGAGGTAATTAATTATAAGCGCACGGCTAGCGCCGAAGGCACGAGCTGGCAGCTCCTTTAGTTACGCGTGTGGGAGGTGTAGCGGAAAACGGGTAGTAACGTGGTAGTAACGTGGTCCTGATCCGCTACGAGGTCCGTCCCGGGTCGCCTTGCTTCGGGGAGTGAAGCAAAGAAGGAGCTGCCCTTAACTGCAGCGTCCCCGGGAAAAAGGATTCATACATAGAAAAATACTAAAGCTTCGAGGATTTTCTATCATACTAAGGTTTGTCAACTCCACTGTTGTCGCTCCTGCTCTCCCCATGACTCCAGGTTATCTGGCCAGAATAACTACCCTCAGCCCTGCCTCTTGATAGAACGCGTTCAGAGGCTTTCATCATAATTACTTATCCATCTAGGGCTCAGTCATGACTCATTCCACTCACAAAATCGTCCCCCGTACAACTCGCAGGGTACCTTGCAACAACTAGTCTAAATCTTATAAGTCTATAAGACTATATAAGACTTATTAAAATATAAACTTGGATGATGCAACTTTCCTCTCCTCGTGTTCCTTCTTCAGATATGCCCAGCTTCACAAACAACAGACTCGCTACGTTGAATATATACAGTAGCCAAAATATTTGGCTGTTTATAAACTGAATATATTCAGTTGGTAAAATTTCATGTAACACTACCATGCCGGAAACTTCGTTAGTGCAGGTCCCAGAAAGATATCTATAGATTTTCTTAAACCTTATCTTAGGTTTAAATAAGCATGTCTATACAAATATTGCGTGAAGCGCAATATATAAGATAACGGTGACAGATGGGAACCGCAATTATTAAGTATATTCAAGAGCTGTCAAAGTCAGCGAGCAAAAGTGATAAAGCTATAGTATAGCTATAAGCTTCAGATTTGAAGCAGGAAATGCTTCAGATGGTTCAGATTCATAGTCTCGACTGATAAGCTTTGAAGCATAGCTGCTTTTATAGTACTTTGATTACGTATCTGGCTATCGAAATCATTGTAAACGAGTTCTAAAGCATCTCAAAACCGTTAAGTTTGATGCTCCAACAAGTGATTTGCATCGAAATAATTGAATTGATCTATCTACATGATGATTCTAGCTGAAGTATCCCAAAGCTGCAAAGTCGGGTGCTTCAAGAAAAGATGCTTCATATCGCAAAATGATTTTCCTACTTTTACTGAGTTTGACATTCTTATTACGGAAAGAAAAATCTCGGAAGCTCTATCAGCCCTGAAGAACAACAAGTCACCAGGGCCTGATGGATTAACCAACGGAATTTTAAAGTACGGGAAATACTATCTTGTCAAGCCCCTTTCAAAATTATTTAACTACGTTTATTCTAGCGGCTTCTATGCAGATTCATGGGCTGAAGGCCTGATTGCTCCTCTCTATAATAAGGGCGATAAATCATTGCCCGATAACTATAGGGGAATAACCTTAAGCAGTTGTCTCGGTAAAGTGTTCTGTCATATCCTGAATGTCAGACTAACAAAGTACTTGAAATCAAACAATTTGATTGCACCTCAGCAGATTGGTTTCATGCCCAAAAGTAGGACCACAGATCATATGTTCACACTAAAGAGACTTGTCGATAAGAAACTATCCTCATCCAATAAACTCTATACCTGTTTCATTGATTTCCGAAAAGCATTTGACTCAGTCTGGCACCACGCTCTTATATACAAATTGAAACAATTAGAATTGGGAGATCACTTCATTCGCATCATTGAGAGTATGTATCGGAATATCACCTGTAGGCTGAAACTTAACAAGTACCAAACATCCAGCAAATTCAGCTCAAATATTGGGTTACAACAAGGAAACACTCTGAGTCCAATGCTTTTCAACATTTTTATTAACGATATTATGTCTATATTCGATGAGTCTTGTGACCCAGTTCCACTGGGCGACATACTGATAAATTATTTATTATATGCCGACGATCTTGTATTAGTGTCGAATTCTAAACATGGTCTTCAAAACTGCCTTGACAAAATTGCAGAATACTGTCAAAAATGGGATTTAGAAATAAACATTGAAAAGAGTAAGGCAATAATCTTTAATAAGAAAGGCCATATACCAATTAACACACATTTTTATATAAATGGAATTAATGATGAATTAGTAAAAGAGTACAAATATCTAGGACTTATATTTACAGCATCAGGGTGTTTTAACAAAGCTAGAGAAGATCTATTCAAATCGGCTAACCGAGCCATGTTCAGTATTCAAAAAATGATTGTCCACCCAATGTATCGTTAAAGCTGTTTGACACTTTGGTAACACCCATCCTACTATATGGTTGTGAGATTTGGTTACCAAAAACGAGCACTGCTAAAAAATATTCAAAAACCAGGGTACATTCCCAATTGAGGAAGTAATGGAAAAGGATGACCTACTCAATAAATTAACTGTCAAATTCTGCAAATTCATATTGCATGTAAACAAAACAAGAGGCCCATGGGCCTTGAAGCATTGGTAGATTATACTGTGGTATTAAGTGGTTATAATGTTTTACATCTGCCGGCAAATCTTCCATGACGATGTTGATTGGGAGGACCACAGACTTAAAGGTCTATTTGTCTAGTACGATTTTGTTCCTGAAAATGAATTCATTTTCTGCCGAACGATTTAGCCTAGGCTATTTGTACTGTTAAACCTCATTAATGCGATTCTGTTAAAAATACGAAACTAGTTTATTCTGATGTTTTCCATCATGTCCCAGCCAAGATATTTATATCAATCAAGATTTGGATACAAAAACCCATTTTTACGCATGAACTGTTAGGCCCCACTGAATAATGAAAACAAAAACAAAAACAGAACGTTTTTTTCTGAATGCAATTGCAAGACCCTCCGATCTTAGAGCTCCAAGCTCTGATGCATGTACGCATGCAACACGTCGCAGAGAGCGATGCCGGCGTTGGTGTCACTGATGCCGGCTGATGATTGTTTGTTTGTTTGGCTTTACGTACGTCGTTTGGATCTTGGTTTCCCAAGACTATTCCTATTGGATTGTTCATTTAACCTCACGACGACGGTGCGGCCTTTGAAGTGTTGCCCGCACACTATTCGCAGCCAGCAGGACTCGAACCCACTTGTCACTCAGCATTGATAGTGGATTCAACAGCATCACGCCTTATCTCACTGAGCTACCGAGGCCGCTCGATTCAATTCCAAAAAACTACAGCAGCGGCAAATAACCATCGCAATATTGCAATTTACGACAAACAACGCGTAAATTCAATCACTGTTGTTTAACGCATGGAAAAGATAATAAAAGGTATTTTTTCCCGGCGCGCATTACAAAGCGAATCTCTGCCGAGTGCGTAAAAGGGAGCTACCGCCTTATGAGTGCGCAGCAGGCGGGTAGGGCATCCTAAAGTGAAAACTTATATTAGAATATAGCCGAATCGAATTCTACAATGTCAGTCAACTGATTAATGATACAACATGGTTGTTCTCGGCGTAGGCTACTTAACAATGATATTTTCATCCAATAAACAACTCTGATAAAATTGAATAAAATGATCCATCTTTATTGGTGATATCGTATCATGGTGGTAGCTGGTAGCCTACCGTTTACCGTTTGATGTTTCGTGTCATCATGAAATGGTTTTTAACTTTAGTAAAGGCGTTCCCGCACGATCACATACGGGTTTCAGTCACGAGTAGGCTACCGTTCCACTGCTCTAGAAGTACGTAATCTGACGTTGAAAATTAATCCCAAATAATCCCATAGATACTGATAGTTGGAATTGCAGTGATATCCAAACACTGTGATATTTATAAACTGGAGGTACATAATTTTATGTTTTTCTATTCAGAAGAGGCTGTTCACCATTCTTTACTGCCAATATCAATGCAGACACATCGCTACGCGATTGTTTAACCCGCCCTCATCAACCAGATAATGAACGAGAAAAATGCGATCGAAAAACTTTTTGGACCATTAAATCAGAAATCTGGCGACGCTATGTTGTGGGGAATAATTTAAACTTTTTTAAAGTCATTTTCAGCTGTTTCTAATGTTTTACGTGAACGGAGTGACAATTTGAAGTTACTATGAAAATGAGAAGAGTCGGCGCTATTTTTCGTACTACTATTTTCGATCCATTTTACTAGCATTGGCATGACGTCATAGACGTCAACCAATGCTAAAAACAAAAACCCACCAATTTAACAGTACTCGGTGAATTAGGAAGACTATCGATTTATATAGATGCATTTTCCCGTATAATTAACTTTTATAACCATATGTGTACAAATGTAAATAGTATTGTAAATATAACGGTGAAAGATTTGTGTTCTATGAAAAACCAGACAAATGACTGGACTGTTTTCCTAAAAGCTATTTTGTCTGCTACAAATAGTCTCAACCTGTTGGAAGTTGGCCAGTCCTATCAGCATATTAAAAGATTCAAACACATACTCCAAGAGCGGTATAAAATATTCTGGAAAACAAAAATTCAAAGCTTTAAAAAACTTGACTCATATAAGATCTTCAAAACAGAATTCAGTTTGGAACCCTATTTACTACTGAACATTCCAATTTCCTCTAAGACAGCTCTAACCAAATTAAGACTCAGTGCACACAAACTTATGATTGAGAAAGGGCGCTACCTAGGTATCCCTAGGGAAGAGCGCTTATGTAGCAGATGTGGAGTAGTAGAAGATGAGTTCCACTTTGTAATGGAGTGTGCAAAATTTGATAATTTAAGAACAGATCTGTTGAATAAATTTTATAATCAATATCCTAGCATGTCGAATGTAAATGATAAAGTCAAATTTGTAACTAAAATGTCCTCTGTAGAAATGGCCAAATATTTAGAGAAATACATTGAGAAAGGGTCTAACTCATGAAAAAAAAACAACTGTCTGAAATCAGTAGTGTTACGTCGCAGTATCCGTTATCGGCATTAATTAATTAAACTATCACTGAATCACTTACTGAAAACCTGTTTACATCGTGTATATATGCATATTAAACTGTTATTGTTTTTATTATCTCTATCTTTTAAAATGTTATATTTTATTCCCCTGTCTTTATTGTACTTAATCTTATAATGTTTAACTACGTAACGGAACAAAGAATTAACTGAATTGAATTGAATTATCGCATTGATTTGAGTATCTATTTACATGGTGCTTCATATCACTTCACAGTTCACACTTATTTATTTACACGAGCAGAAGCTGAAAGATCTCAAAGGTGCATAGTTTGAAAACTAAAGGTTTCCATATGTCACCATCCATACCAAATAATTTCGTGTGATACAATCTACTATAATACAAAAAAATAAATAATCAAAATCATCTTCAGTCGCTCACCGAGAGAAATAAGTAGAATAAGACAGTCTAATAGGGAATCTTCAGCCTTGCTTTGAAAGACCGTGACGGATCTGACAATCGAGTTGTGATTGACAAACAGACGTACTTTGGCACTTATATAGGCACGCGGCGTGACGTCACAATAAAAACAAAGGCTCTACAGGCTCTTGACCGAGCTCTGCCGAACGATTTAGGCATTAATGAGGTTTACTACTTTTCAAGGTGCCAATATAATAACATGCCAAAATGTACGGTGTTTGAACTTCGCTGAATCGATGAACCAATGAATCGCTGAATTATAAGATTATCAGTTAACTCATTAACTGAATTATCAGTTTTCTCCAAGTAAACTCTTTTTCTATTATATATTATAATATTATATTATAATAATATATGTTATTATATTGGCACCTTGAAATAAAGTTTCATAGAGATATTGCGGTGCTAAGTTTATCAATGTTAAGAGGTAATTAGTTTTGGTTTGTGGTCTTTTGGTGGCCAAAGCAGTTGAGCGTAATATAATTTAGGGAATTCTAAGCATCTCAAAAACTTTGATTTTCTATTCACAGAACTGTATTCAAAGCATACAGAGTTCTGTATACAAAGCATATAGGGTTTAACAGTACCTTTGAACCTGTCACGTATCACTGCAAATCTTTAACAGATGCTGCTATTTTGAACAGGAAATAACCATGCCATCTCAAAATGGTCACTTTTCAATAGTTGACTTTTAGAAACGATGTGTTTTGAGAGTAGCTGCTATGGTAGGAGTTACTATCACTAAGTCACTGTTAACAGGCGGGTGGTTTTACAGTCACCTCTACTGCTAGTGTGCACTATCGAAACCAGATGTTTCAAAATGGTCACTTTTCAATAGTAGACTCTTCGAAACAGCCACTATAGAAAACCAACCGAATTGAAAGGAATACTATTCCAGAGTGACTGTTTTGAAATGTATACTACTGGAAAAGTAGCCGATATCGTTAATTGCTTATTGTTCTCAAGTGGCTACTAAGTAAAAGTAGACGTTTGGGCTCAAAAGTGTGATAGACATGTTCTTGGATTCAGCCTTTCATATTGAGAATCATAATTTCAACTGAATTTCAAAAACAACTAACGTTTTCATACTTGAATAAAAACCGTGATATGATTGCGATATTCAACTGATTTTATCGGGGGAATACTGGCTTGCCATCGTAGCCGAGGATTACACGTACGGTACTTAACCTTTCAAACTACGACTCACGTTGAACAACAGTTCAAATCCAACCAAAATTATGAGTATGGCCAACAGAAATAAACTAACTTTAAGATTAATGCTGGTCAAACGTGTGACAGGATAGCGGTAAATATAAAAAGCAGTATTTTAACACCCCTGGGGCTCATGTTTATCTACATACGTAGTACGTGCTGAGAAGGCACATTAAAACCAAAACCTGATTTCTATTTCAGTTGCAAAAACTGGTATACGTATAACTTTGATTTATGTACACAACACTATGAGAAATATTGTTGACGACTATTTGAACTTTGAACGGCTGAATTGATAATGATTTTTCATGGTTAAAGACATTTCCAATGCGATACAAAACCAGTTATTGGGTCAAACACGTAGTTTACGGTCACACTGTGGTGAGCCTTCATCGTAGTAGTTATTTCCAGAGCAGCACTGTGAATTAGATAATGGCATTGACAGCGATTTTAGCAGTTTCTGCAATTATTCTCGCATCAATCTTTTACACGTAAGTACTAATGGAAAATCGACGTTTTAGACATTTGAAAACAGATTTTTATATGTCCTCTCAACGTTTTGTATACACTCAGTTCTCGTACTTGTTCTTTGCTTGCAGATATAGAAAATGGAATTACGGAATTTTCAAAAGACTTGGGATTCCGGGTCCCGATCCGGAAATGTTTATCGGTAATTTCAAACAAGCGGCAGATCAGGTAAATCTACATTCACCTCTACGACTATCTTTACTTAATCATGAAAAGAATACCTTAAAAATCTATAAATACCTTTATGACATCGTTAGATTGATTTATAAGTTTTAAGTTTAAGTTTATTGAAATAGACCATCATGGTCTTTATATTCTTCGAGAATAACCACCACAAACTAAAACGCGAAAGGATTTTATAAATACCAACAGCTGCTATGGCATATTATTAAGGTTTACTTAAAATCCCACAATCATTTCCTCATTAAAATCGTTCATTATAGTAATAGTAAAATATTTCGAATGTTAACTAATACCGCCATTCGAAAATTATGAAATTTATCTTAGTATTTGATAATCTGCTGAAATTGTAATGGCGCCATGAGCACGTCGATAGTTTATATTTTCAGGGTCTCGGTAAAACTCTCTTCAAATGGTATAATGATTATGGACCGACTTTCGGGTAAACCTCTTTGCATTTCAAGCTACTTTTGGTTAAAAAGGACCTCAAAATAAACAACATTATTCGCAATTTCTAGCAAAGGATTTGGAAAAGCAATTTCAATTTGAAAATAAATTAGATTTATCTAAGTAATTCTTCAGTAATAAAATGCGCAGATCGGGGTTGGTAGATCTAAGAAATGAGTGGTTCGGTTTCAAAAGACTTATGCCTTCCAATTTTGGCACTGGTTACGTTAAATCGTGCAATTCAACAGTTATATATCCAGTTAGCCATGGTTAAAAATGATACTGATAATGCATCGTTTAAAAGGCACTTGAAATTTTCTGCCCTAATATGTGTTGACAAACTGTTCCATGGACGAGGAGCAGAGGCGGAAAATGGTCTTAGAAAAAAATTCTTGCTATTGTTTGTCACATGCTCTCCGTGCGACGTTTTGATCCGTGATTTCATTAATAATCGTTTTATCTACCTTTATCATGCGTCGATTTGTTCAGTGAGGAATTTGCATTCAGATGTAAACAACAATATTTACTAAAGTAGTTTTTGTTTTCATTTATGAGCGATAGTTAACTCAGCATACGCTCGCGTAATACTGCAAAAACTGTTGCGCGGACGCTCGGAAACGTTGCTATGACGTCATCACCTATTCATTAGCATAACAAAACACATTAGGTGGCGCCACGTGACGGGCCGAAAAGGGAGTTTTTCAGCATTACGCGAGCGTATGCTAGATAAACAATCGCCGCTAGATAAAAACAAACCAATTTATGCCAATTCATAATTCATTTCTGAATGCAGATATATTACAAAACAAATTGATCCAAAACGTCGCACGGAGCATTTGTGATAGTTGTATTACGTAGTTCAACTACGCAGCCTCAATAACAATTGAAACATTCGACGAACATTTCGATATCCGAGCATGATTTATTTTCTCCAGATACTTCGAAGGACCGACTCCGGTACTTGCTACAACCGATCTAGAAATCATCAGATCCGTCTATATCAGCAATTTCAGCAATTTTCCCAATCGTAAGGTAGGTATGCCGCTACTCGCATATTTCGTGTTAAATATTCGAAGCAAAAAATTAGTTCACCATAAATTAACTATTAAATTAACTAAATTAAAATTTAAAATATTTTTAGGTTCATAAACCAAAATATTACCACAGTACCCACCATACATGTATCAAACTCATTTTTCTAATTGATAGGCATAGTTTTCCAAAGACCAGTAGAGTTCATTATTTTTTACTGAAATTGGAAGAAATTGAACGCAGACGACCGAGAAACTACTAATACCGATTGCCATATTAGCATTCTTGGTGGCTCCCCATTCTGAATGTATAATCGCCAAGGATACTATTGGATATTTGATACCATGTTTCTCCCTTCTGCTGAGCCTAAGAACTGACCCAGCCGGCCCCTATCTACCCTGAACATTACTTTTTCATGACGTGGATCAAGCTAACTATGCCTTTAACAGACCCGGAAGATGTAAAAATGTTATGACATATTTCATTGCAATCTTATACAAAATGACCTGGCCAATTGAGAGAAACAAGGCAGTACTATCATTTTTTGCTAATATATTAGATAATAAATAACCCCTGCTAAATAAAACGTGATTTTTGATTGGCTTATGATGACATCGCGGATAAACTGTGTCATGATATCATCTGGTTAGAATAGCCAGATGTACGTACATAAGCAATATGAAGCCTTTTCTCAGTCATGTGATAGAAACTTGCCAATCGGGGCAATCATTATAGGTCCTAGTTTCAAAGGATCTGAGAGACATTAATAAGACGTGAATATGGTTTCTGTTTCTAGGTAGTACCGTTTTTCCCAAACGATGACCACGAGGAGGCCTTGTTACCGATAATGAGCGGAAAACGCTGGAAACGAATCCGTTCGATTGTCAGTAGGACTTTTACTGCTCGCAAATTGAATGAGGTAGTACCGGTATATTAAGCAGAACACTATTATTTTGTTATTTGATTAATCTTGATCGAGTGTTTGATTTGAACCCAGTTCCACAGAGGTGGGTCAAACCTAACCTGACTGTAGACACATTTCCAAAGAAATTGGGTCCCAGTTACAGAGCTTTGTGAATTTTATTTGAATCTGGATCCAGTTCCACGATTACTGAGGGATTGATTTGACTCTGGACCCGGCTTGAAATTTAGTTTCGGTTTGATATGACTTCGTGACGCAGTTTCACATTGCTTCACATCTGAGGTTGTCTGCAGTTCCACAAGGGAGGGTTCAATCTATCAACCCAAATCCGCTATCAACCCATCACCATCACCATCAATAATAATGATAATAATAATCATTTTAATAGTTTATTATTATTATTATTATTATTGTTATTATTATTATCATTATTATTATTATTATTATTATTAATATTATTATTATTATTTTTTTTTTTTTATTATTATTATTATTATTATTATTATGGATATTATTAATATGGATATTATAAGTTACTATCATTATTATTGATATTATTATTATTATTATTATGGATATTATTATTTTTATTATTATTATGGATATTATAGTTCATCTTATAACATATAGATGGTGCCACAGATGAACGAAGCAGTTGATATTTTCTTGGAGGTCATCGAATCGAAAGCGAAGCAAAATAAACCATTCGACATGGTGAGGTCAGTGTCAAAAGTGTTAAGGCTTATATCTCTGTCAGGCATCGAATATTTCAGGCCCCCATCGCCGAATCGTACATACGTAATTTAGTCTTGGAAAAAATAATACTACATTTGATTTATCAATTTGGCTGTATAACAAGATGGTCTGAGACTAGCCTCGACTGTGCAAATAACCCGACACGCTATAGCTGTAGTTACAAGAGTGAACACTTTTATATCAAAAGCAGCACGGATTTTTAAGTGGAATTCGTCCTGGCGATTTAAGAACTGATTCTATCCCTTAATATTTCAAATCTTCAAGTAATTTCCGAAATGTGACTATGATCCTTTCGGCCCATTGACGTTTTTAATCAACACACCTAGGGCCACAAAACAAGCCCGGATATATTCATTTTCCATTGCTTCCATCGAGTATACTTTAGAACAACATCATTTATTTTTGGCTCTTACTTTCTCCAAAAACACGAAAGAAAACCCGATATTGTTTTCTAAAATCTAGTTTGTTTAGTGAATACAGCCTTGACGTGATCGCTTCGTGCGCGTTTGGATTAAAGATGGAGGCCCAGCGCAGTCAGCAGAGCAGATTCAGAGTTGAAAGTGAACGATGTTTTGCGAATATTTTTTCACAGACGAATATATTAGTCTTAGCCGCGCGTGAGTCTTTTTTGGTTCTCGGGCCTGCGTTTGACCAATATTCTCGTATCGTATGTATGTCACCCTGTCTGTATCCTGCTTGTCGGTTGCCTGTCTGCATGTGTGCGTGTCTGTTTTGTTGAAATAGGGCGTGGATGAAACTTCGTGAACTTGGTGTAAAACGGTGGTTTGATGAAACATGGCTATATGTTGCTATGGGTGTCTAGTTGTTTTAGTGTATAGAATGGTCCCAGTGCGCCACCTAGTGGCAGAACTAGAAATGTCCCGAAAACATGTTTGTACGTTCAGTCATTAGAGGATTGCTGATAACATGTCGGATGCGATAAGTTCGCATTTTATTTTCAATCATAGACATATACCACGGACGTACATGTGAAGTGTGTATGTTTGTTAGATATATTTGTTAGAAGCAAATGAATTCACTGAAAAGCTAACATCGTATAGTTCTACAGTCGCGATACATGTATAAACCCTATGGCAACGCCATTGCCTTGTGAAGAATATCAATTGAATTGAAGGGACATGTCTATTTTCAGTTATCTTTCCGGGATTGAATAATTTTCTGTTGCGTTTACGAAAACCTTTAGAGCTATGTGGACTGTATCAAGATCCGCAATTATGGGTAGAAGATATGGCAATGAAAATAATAGAAAGCCGCGAACATCAACAGAAAGTAGGTACATCAAATCTTCAGTGGAAAAATAAAAACAACGACTTTTATAACGAAAAAGAAACTGAAATCCGAGCTTAACTCCAGAACAGGTTAAAGTAGTCCAATTCATATTTGAAGTTAGAATACACCCAACTCGACGAAGTAAATATTGGGCTTAAGACGCGTGAATGGCCATTATTTTCTTGTTGACATCGATCAAATGACTAATTATTATTTTTTTTATTTACATCGTTCACATCGATCAAATGACTAATTACTATTTTTTTTATTTACATCGTTCACATCGATCAAATAAATAATAATTATTTTTTTTTTTTTACATCGCTTACGTCGATCAATTCAATTTAACTGTTTTCCATACTTTCGTTACAGAAAAAAAGAGGAATTATTCATAAATATTTTCGCTAGCGTGGATAAATGAGATAGTTCTGCATCAATGCTAGCCTACAAAATTAACTTCGAAATTAAGGATAATTTTTCTGGAAATTAATTTTACTAAGCAATGCCCTGAACTTGATAACGTTTGGCCGCCGCCAATTAAACTTTGGTGGTATATGTTTCTGGTGCAAATTAGAATAATGATCTCATTTCAGGAGAACACGAAACTCATCGCTCATTTTACACTTATAACTTCTGGAAAGTCGTTAAAATCTCAAACGGAACACCGGGATGTTAAATGAACCCAATCGACACTTGGTTAGCTTAGGTCTCATGTAGTCAGGCAAATCAGATAAATACTGCGCAAAGCCAAAACTATCTAAAGAAATACGATAATTCATGCAATAATCATGAGTTTTAACATTACCCATTATATCTTGCGTAAAATGATCAGCCATATTCTAAGCTTAATCGAATGCTTGAAAAATTCACTACTTAGATTGTTATTAG
Organism: Tubulanus polymorphus; assembly: GCF_964204645.1. NCBI lineage: Eukaryota > Metazoa > Nemertea > Palaeonemertea > Tubulaniformes > Tubulanidae > Tubulanus > Tubulanus polymorphus. Next base: position 63,175 of record NW_027437442.1, on the reverse strand, counting down.
CCCAATCTGCCCAACATGTTTTCGACTGTTACTATCCAAATTGCACCGTAGATTCCCCGCGAGAGGAGAGAATACAGGAGAGTAATTGGAAAAGTGGGCTTTCAGATCAGAGTACGAGAGTACGACACACCACTCATCACCACAAGTAATTTTTTATCCTAATAAATGGGAGATAGTGAGTACCAGACAGAAAACAATGGTGTTAATAAAAATCAATATTATTGCACTTATTATAAAAAATACATCGATAAATCTTATAAATCTAAATATGAAAAAACTGCAAATCATATAAAAAATATTATAGATTTTGAAACTCCAGAAAATTCCAATGAAAGAAAAGAAGGTTAGAAAATATGAATGTGGATGAGATAAAATGTGAAGTTTGTAATGAATTTATAGCAAAACGGAATTATAAATGACATCTCGAATCACAAATACACAAACAAAATTTAAGTAATAATATTTTAGGAACAGATTATTTTGATGATAAAACTCAGCAAGTAAAAAACCAGTTTCAAAAACTAAGTCTTTTTCAAATAAACCTTATATGGAAAATGTTAGAAATTATATCGATTCACTAGAAATAAAAGATACAATTGAAATTCTGGAAACATTACGCAGTAAAATTGGACCTGCTGCTATTATATTTAGATTTTTTAAAGGAGCAACAATAGATGATTATAGTAAATTTATTGAAATCATGGAAAAAATATAAGATTTGGTAACAGATGTTGAATATCCAAAAATTAGTATTTCTGGAAAAGTAAGTTTTATCAAATCAGAAGTTAAAATGGATTATAATATTCAAACACACTCTGAAGAAATAATTTCAAAAACACAAATAAAAGAGAAATTAGAAAAAATGTTTAATGAATTTAAACGTCATATTGAAGAAAGATATTTTGAGGGTTCTGGTTTAACATAGAATGAAATTATATTTTTAGATTTAAATATTTATAATACAAAAAGGAATAAAGCATCAAAAAGTAATACGATGTTTACAAATAATTCCAACTTTACAACAGAAAAGGATATTAAAGCATCAAGTTATATCAAATTACCATTTACAACAAAAGCAGTAATAAATGTTCAAAATGAAGATAATAAATGCTTTCTATGGTCAATTATAAGTTGCTTACACCCAACTCAGGAAAATGTTTGTAGAATAACAGATTACTGGAAATATGAAACATTATATAAAATTTATCAATATCCACTAACTATAAAGATGATTCCTAAAATAGAAAAAGTTAATAATTTAAAAATAAATGTATTCGAGTTAATGCAATTACCAGAGACAAAAGGTGAAAATATTAAAGATTATACATCGGAAGCTTTATATTTAACAGAATATTATGATGATGAAAATGTTATAGATTTGTTATATTACAAAAAAGATGAAAATGAACATTATGTGTGGTTAAAACAAATAGATTTATTCTTAAGAACAACAGAAAGTGATCAACATCGTAAAATTTATCTATGTAGAAAATGTTTATCTAAATTTATGACTGAGAATGCGTTACTAAAACATAAAGAATTATGTGATAATAAAGATTCTTGTAAATTAAAAATGCCAACAAAAAAGATTGTAAGTTGAAATTTACTAATCATAAATTTAAGAATATAGTGCCATTTGTATAATTCATGGGGATTTTGAATCGTTGAATAAAGAATTAACTGATCAAGATAGAAAAGAAATATATAACAAAAAGCAATTTTCAAAATCAATGGATAAAGGAAATGAACTAAATGAAGATATAATTCAAGGCCCACCAATTATAAATACAATTAAGAATGTTCATCAAAGAGCTGCTGCTTATGGCATTTACATAAAATCAAATTATCTTGAATTATATGAAAGTCAATATATTTCTTTTGGAGGTGAAAATGTTGTAAATGAATTTTGTAATAAAATCATAGAATTAGAAAGTGATTTTGCGCAATTATTAAACAAAAATAAAAGAATAGTTATGACAAAAGAAGATGAAATTGATTTTAATTATGCAACTCATTGTTGTTACTGTGAAAAACGTTTTCATTCATTTGATAAAAAAGTTAGAGAAAGTTATCGTGGAGCTGCTCATGAAGATTGTAATTTACAAGCTAAAAAAGTGAATTCAAGAAAAAGAATCACTTTCAGATAAAAAAAAACATGGAGAATTAGTAGATTTATACTTAAAATCAGATGTTATGATATTGGCTGACATATTTGAAAAATTTGGAGAAGTTAATTTTAATCATTTTAATGTTGATCCTTGTTATTGTTATTCAAGTCCTGGTTTAACCTGGGAATATGGTTCAAAATATACACATGTAGAATTGGATTTATTAAAAGAACCAGACATGGTTTTATTATTTGAAAAATTAATTAGAGGTGGAATTAGTGGTGTTATGGGAGATAGACATTTTAAAGCAAATGATGAATATAAATTATTGTATATTGATGCAAATAATCTATATGGTTGGGCAATGATGCAACCTCAACCATACAAAAATTTTATATTAACAGAAGTTGAAAATGATGATAAAACTGATTGGGAAAGTGCAATTATGGGTTTGAAAGATGAAGCACCAATTGGTTATTTCTTTGTAGTTGATTTAGAATATCCTGATAACATAAAGTTTAAAACAAGAAACTTACCATATTGCCCAGAACATTGGGCCGTAGATGATAGTTATTTCAGTGAATACCAGAAAAAAATAAAACCGAAAGATCATGTTTTTACAGAAAAATTGATACTAACACAAAATAATAAATACAATTATATTGTTCATTATAGAATGATACAATTTTATCTAAAACAAGGAATGAAATTAAAGAAAGTACATAGATATATTGAATTTAATCAATCGAAGTGGTTGGAAAAATATATAGATTTCAATGCTCAACGGAGAACAATATCTAAAACAGATTTTGAAAAAGATTTCTTCAAATTAATGAATAATAGTTTTTATGGAAAAACATGTGAAAATATTAGAAATAGAAATGATATTGAATTAGTAAATAATTCTGAACGATTAAGACATTTACAATCAAGTCCTAGACATTTAGGAAATAAAACATTTGAAGATTATTTAACCGCGGTAAAATTAAAAAGAACGTCAATGAAATTTAATAAACCTATATTCATTGGTTCAACTGTTTTAGAAATATCAAAATTATTAATGTATTATTTTTATTATAATGTTTTACAACCACTTTTTGGGGAAAGACATATTAAAATATTATATTTTGATTCTGTAACAGCTGATACCCAAATATTATTAAAATATAATTGTAATCGCTTTAGCATTTACAGGTGGTGATTATTTATTTAAACATATTGATAAAAATAGTTCATTAGCAGAACAAAGAAGACATAACTTAGCGTTAGAGAAATATAATAAAGCAGCAGAAGAACATAGAGAAAAAAGACAAAACTAAATCCATACAGTTTTGTCTTTTGATAAAGAATTATATAACCAAAATATATCACATAGAGATTTTCAATCAGTTGATGATGCAATGAGTTTCTATACATCCTCCCTCTGCAGGGACTCGAACCTGATGGCATCGCTACACTCAGCCACGGCACGAACCCCTGCATCAGTAGACCGGGTGCGCAGGTACATGCGCAGCTTTCCGAACGAAAACTGGCGGCACCAATCAGATTGCTCGTTGTATAATCGTTGAGGCAAATTTCAAGGAAGAACTATAAATGGGAAAACCCGGGCTAAAATAAAACGGGATTTCTGATTGGCTAAAAATCACATCATCTGAACTGCGCATGTATCTGCGCACACGGTCGATTATTGCAGGGTTTCGTGCCGTGGCAATCTCGATGCCATCAGGTTCGAATCCCTGCCGGGGGAGGATGGTTTCTATAACGCAGTAACAAATAAAGAAAAATTTCATTTGTACGAACCTAAATTATCAGATTATTATACCCCAAGTAGTGAACAACAGAAATATGAAATAATTTGGATTTTAGGTGGAACAGTTATTGTATTATTTGTTGCTTATGAATTTACTAATTAGTAATTTCTTTTCTAAATAATTGGATGATAAAGTTGATAATATTGATATTATTCTCTCATGATATAAATAAAACTGAATTGAAATTATATTTGGAAAAACAGAAAAAATTTGAAAGTGACTTAAAGATAAAAAAGAAAAAATATTTAAAAAGTAAAATTATATATTATTTTATTATTAGTAGTTCAGTTACAATTAGTTCTGTAATAACATTTCTAGCAATATTCAGTCCATTAACACCTTTAGCTATATCAATTGGAGCTTTAGGTTTAAGTTCAAGTGTATTCACCGGCATAAGTTCAAAAGTAAATATAAAAAGTTATAAAGAAAAAATAAAATCTAATATAAAAGAAATTAATAAATCAAAAAATACAGTTATTATATAATAAGTTTAAATGGTCATATTACAGTTGAAGAACAAGATAAATTATTAAAAGAATTAATAAATTATTAATTTCATAATTATATAAATGGTAGATAGTTTTCCAAAAGTGTTTCAATATAATGAATCAATTAAATATAATATTCCAGCAATAGATTTTAATAAAGATATTTCATATAGAAATGAAATTTTAGATTTGTTAATTAATTTAGATATTTATGTTACTGAAACTAATAATTTTAATGCAAAGATGGAAATTATATTTCATGTATATCTAATTAATTAAAAAAAAATGAAGGATGAAAAACAATGGTTATTAAAATCTAATATGAAGTATTGGCAGAACCAATTGAATTTTGCAGGTTATTGTGCTACAACAGGATGTGGAATAAGTTGGAATGATCATTTGAATAATTCAAAATATAAATTAATTCAATATTTTATTTAGATTTCATACATACTTGCAAATAAGATTACTATTAAATGAATTAGAGGCCCCTTTACCAGGATCTAGGTATTTTAAGGAATTAGATAATAATATTGATTTATCAAAGTTTTATAAAATTTGTAATGAATTTAATATAGATATAAATCATTCTGATTTTAGAACAAAACTTGGAACAATAAGATCTCTTCCTTGCCCTAAAAAGATTGCAGAATATTGTGCACTTCCCATACCATCTAATAGTTTTTATAATATCTATAATAATAAATTAGGTTATGGGAAAATAGAAACTAAGGATTTAGAAACATTAAATTTCAATAAATTACCGAAATTCTATGATAATTTAAAACAAGAAAATATAAATGGTTGGGTTTATTTTATTTTAGAAAATAGTGAAGGGTTAACAAAATCAGGTATACAAAGAATAAATTAATCAATTAGAACTTATTTGATTTGCATACTAGGCGCTCACGTTTAAAACAAGATCCTCAATAACTGGAAAGAATCATTTCATACAAAAATACATCATTTGATCCACAAAAACAATTCAAAGTTTTATTTGAAGATTCTATGTATAATGATAAAAATAGATCGATTCCAGAAAATATAGTCAGGTACCAAAATAATCTAGATAAATCTCATGTAAGATTAAATTATTGTATAGGCCCTAATTTGTTAATTATTTCTAATGATTTAATATTAAAAATGGGAAATATAATTGGTTATTATAATCTAATTAAAACTGCAACAATAAATAATAAGTTTGGATTAAATGATATAAATGAAAAGATTATTACTGCTCCAAAATTAATGGAAGGCGAAAAAACTAAAAAACATATTCAATCAACAGAAACTAAGACTAAAGATATGAAATTAAATGATGATTCTAAAATAAAAGATTACAATACTACAGAAAATATAAAAACTGATAATATTCAACATGAAATAATTAAAAGTAATAATCATAATATATCACATGAAGATACTAAATTAGCTATTACTTGTACAGGAATTGTAATAGGAGGAATATTTTATTTTTAATTTTAATTTCTATATGATATAAATGGATGTAGAAGGTGGAGAAGATATTGGAATGGATACTTTTGATGAACCCGGCATAACTGAAGAACAACCGCCTGATTTTAGTGAAACAAGTTTTAGTAACGATAATGAAACAGCATATAATTCTAATTTAGCAAGACCTGATGCTAATGAATATGTTACGTTCAAGATTGGACATTGAAAATGAAAATCCAGATTTAATAAAAAAAGAATTAGAATATGATGAATTAACTGATAAATTTAAAGCAATATTAAAAAAATCTGGATTCAATATAACTAATAAAGGTGTGAATTATTTAGTAAAAGATTTAAAATATTTAAATGGTGATTATTATTGGCATTTAAAAGATGACTATTATGTTAAGGTATCTTTAATAAAAGTCTCGATAAAATAATAACAAAACCAACTTTAATTAAATTAGAACAATCTAGAATTAAGAAAATCAATAATGATGTTATAACTGATGTTACAGAACAAGAGATAAATCAAAATAGAAGAGAATTTAATCGAAGAAATGATGATTTTTTTAAGATAATCAGTGAAAATTAGAACCAGAAACAATTCCTATTCAAGGTATTAATTCCAAAACTTAAATCAACCGAAGTTCAAACTGAAAAACTTTTACCGAATGGATTAATAGATGCAACAGAACAACAATTAAAAGATTTAAATATATTTTCTGATAAAGCAATTAGATAAATTATTAGTATAAGACTTGCATCTGATAAAATTGCGCATGATAAAATGATTAGATATGAAAAAATTAGAACTTTAGAAAAAGATAGAACTGATAAAATTAAAGAAATAGAACAATTAAAATTAGATAGAGATAATAAAGTTATTGAAGAAATTGAATTTAAAAAAAGAAATGCATATTTAGAAAAAGAAAAAGATGATTTAGAATATAACATAGAATTTCAAAAAGAAGAAATTAAATTATTAAAAAAATCATATGATTATAATATTAATAGATTTAAAGTTATTTTTAAAGATTTGTTGATAAAACCAAATTCTGAAATATCATTAAAAGATAGAGTAAAATTATTATTTAAACTAGAAGGTATAATAATTCTTTCAATTCTAACAGCTGTAACTATGTTATTTACAACAATTGGCTTCGCTATTTTAGATTCATCAAATCTACGCTTACACCCAATAAACCGGATAAACCTCCACGTCATCATAATTCTATACAGGATAAAGTTCAAGATGGTTTAAAAAAATTAGCAAAATATCTATGGGAATTACCTAAAAAATCTGCTGAAGCTTTACCCGGAGTTATTGCATCAATTGTTGGTTTTATATTAAAATCTGCAGGAAGTATTATTAACTTTGCTGCTGAACATATTATTTCATTTTTAATTACAGTTGTAAGTGCTATTATTTTTGGGTTAGTGAATACGATAAAAAATAAATAATTAATTTTTTGTCAAATAAATGAGTGGGAGTTATATAGATCCATCTAAGAAGTCTAGAATATCTAATGCTATTAAAGCAGAAAGATCTCATCATATAATTACTCATAATCCTTCTAATATTAATCCCGATAATTAAGATAAATTAGATAAGATAATACCACAAAATTTAGTTAAATTTAAAGATATAAATGAATTCATGTTAGAACAACCAACGTATACAACACATAAAAAGATTGTTAGAAAATATAAAACTCGTAAAACTATGGTAAGTTATGTAGATCAACAGTGGCAAGGAGATTTAATTGATATGAAAAATGTTAAGAAAGATAATGAAAATTATTGGTGGATCTTAAACGTAATTGATATTTTTTTAGTCGTTATGTATGGAGCTTCCCACTTAACAGAAAAGATGCTGTACAAACATCAGATGTTTTAAGAAAATTTCTTTCAGGTGGTAAAATAAAGCCAGAAAAAATACAATTTGATGATGAAAAAGAATTTGATAATTCATCTGTTCATGAACTCTTAGATAATCAGAATATTGAATATTTTTCAACAAAATCGGATAAAAAAGCGGCAGTTGTTGAACGATTTAATAGAACATTAAATGGAACTTTTAAATGGATCGAGGTTTTACCAAAATTGATAGAAGGTTATAATAATTCTTATCGTTCTTCTATTGGAATGAAACCTATCGATGCTAGAAAACCTGAAAATGCTGAAATTGTTTGGAATAATTTATATGGGGTATTTCTTGTAGATAATTTTGGTGAACCTAAATTTAAAGTTGGTCAAAATGTTAGAATTTCTAAGTATAAAAAGATATTTGACACAGGATACGATCGTAATTTTACTCGAGAAATATATAAAATAAAAAAGGTAATAACAACAAAACCACATGTCTATAAATTAGAAGATTTAAATGGTGAAGAAGTTGATGGGTATTTTTATGAAGAAGAATTAAGTTTAACTACTGAAAATCTAGAACAAGAATATAAAATTGAAAAAGTATTAAAAACAAAAACTGTTAATAGAAAAAAATATTCTTTAGTAAAATGGGTTGGATGTCTAGTTGAATTCTAGTTGTTAGTAGTTGAAACAAAGATCAAATAAAATTCAACAAGAAATAAATAAAAACAACAATATTTCAACTAGCTTGTTAATCTAGTATATTTTTATTTACATTTATGTTAAATTCTAGTTGAATTCTAGTTGCAACAACACAACTAATGTTTTTGTTATATAAATAGGTGGTGAAAAGAAAAAAAAATCCAAAAATAGTGATGTTCCAATTGAAAAAACTTTGGATGATTTTGGTATAACAGAAACAAAATTAACACCAGATAATAATAATGCTTTAAATAATATTACTACAAACAATAATTATGAATATTATCTTTATTGCAACATCAATTAGAAATATTAATAGCATCTGGGAAATGTAAAAAGTTTTATTAGTAAAAATTTAACTTATAATGAATTAGATACAATGAAATCAGATGAAATCATTAAATTATTTAAGATTTATGAAACTGCGAGAATAGCTAGAATTAATGATGCGATATCAGAAAATGTAGTAAAAGGTTATAGTAAATTATTTAAATATATGCTACCAATTCAAGATGAAAATAGATTATATTCCGATTTAAAAAACGATTATTTAGTATGACTGAATTGAATAAATGCATTGGATATTTATCATTTCAATTAGGTGGATATGTGACATTATCATCAACTGGAGTAATAACATTTTCAAATATTGAAAGTAAAAATTTTTCTATAATAAATGAACGAGGTGGAGGAAGTGAACGAATTAACTGTGAAGAAAAACCGAGAACTCGGTAACAAATTGAATGGTCTCGGCAATTATGAATTAAATCGAGAGAATTTAAAAAAGCTATTAAAGAAAAAACAAATAATGAAAATGTTAATAAAAATGGTGAAAATATTATTATTTCTACTACTTCTAATAATAGAATATTTGATAAATATTTATATTTTTTACAATTGGATTTGTAGTTGTATTCATTTTGATTGGGTGTAGTTGGTATAGGAAATCAAATAAAATTTATGACATTAATAATTCTGAAACTACTGCTATTAAAATGAAAATACTTCTGAAATTCTAAAATTCACAATAAAAAAATGGATAAATATTTTAGAAAAAAAAATTTTATTTTTAATTAATTGAATATCCCACTACTTATGTCTATCTACGAAGCAATTAAATTGTCCAGATAAGTCATTTCGGATTTTTGATATACAATATTTTTATTTTTTTATTATTTTATTTCTTAATTGTTTAGTCAACAATTTCTAAATCATGATGCCCGTCTTCATTTTTTCCATGATAGATTATTTTAAATCCTTCTAAATCTTTTAATTCCTCTGTACTCAATGCAACCCATTTATCAGGTAAAAATACTTTGAATTCTGTCGTTGTACTTAGATTACAGTAACTTGTAGTTGTATTCATTTTGATTGGGTGTAGTTGGTATAGGAAATCAAATAAAATTTATGACATTAATAATTCTGAAACTACTGCTATTAAAATGAAAATACTTCTGAAATTCTAAAATTCACAATAAAAAAATGGATAAATATTTTTGAAAAAAAAACAATTTTATTTTTAATTAATTGAATATCCCACTACTTATGTCTATCCACGGAGCAATTAAATTGTCCAGATAAGTCATTTCGGATTTTTGATATACATTATTTTTATTTTTTTATTATTTTATCTCTTAATTGTTTAGTCAACAATTTCTAAATCATGATGCCCGTCTTCATTTTTTCCATGATAGATTATTTTAAATCCTTCTACCTTCTAAATCTTTTAATTCCTCTGTACTCAATGCAACCCATTTATCAGGTAAAAATACTTTGAATTCTCTCGTTGTACTTAGATTACAGTAACTTGTAGTTGTATTCATTTTGATTGGGTGTAGTTGGTATAGGAAATCAAATAAAATTTATGACATTAATAATTCTGAAACTACTGCTATTAAAATGAAAATACTTCTGAAATTCTAAAATTCACAATAAAAAATGGATTAATATTTTAGAAAAAAAAAATTTTTATTTTTAATTAATTGAATATCCCACTACTTATGTCTATCTACGGAGCAATTAAATTGTCCAGACAAGTCATTTCGGATTTTTGATATACATTATTTTTATTTTTTTATTATTTTATTTCTTAATTGTTTAGTCAACAATTTCTAAATCATGATGCCCGTCTTCATTTTTTCCATCATAGATTATTTTAAATCCTTCTAAATCTTTTAATTCCTCTGTACTCAATGCAACCCATTTATCAGGTAAAAATACTTTGAATTCTCTCGTTGTACTTAGATTACAGTAACATAAATTTGCTGATATTCTATCTCCATATTTAGCTTTTATCTTTTCTAATTTTAATATTTTATGTTCAATTTCTTTTGTAACATCGACTAACTTTTTTATTTAAAATTGTTTTTTTGCTGGTTTTATTCTGTTATTTATTGTTACTAAGAATGCTTTTCTATCTCCCATTTATTATGGGAAAAAATTACTTGTGGTGATGAGTGGTGTGTCGTACTCTCGTACGCTGATCTGAAAGCCCACTTTTCCAATTACTCAGGAGTTTATCCAAAAAGTAGAAATTTTACAGGACACATCTGTTATCATCTTAAACCGTTATTTGAGGACTCTATTTTGAATATCGTATTGCATAGGGAGTTTACCAATTTTAGCATATACCATGGATGTTGGCGTTCTAGCTGATACCTAGTTCTCACGTCGACAATCAGCAATCAAGAACTTGATAGTCGACGAGTCCCTGAGTTGACAATCGGCAATCGTAAACCAGATTGTCCACACAATCACCTACATCATCTACATCAACCTTACAAGCTCAGCATTAATATCACCCTCACAATCACAGCATATATGTCACAATTGCATCATCTATATACCCTCACAATCACAGCATCTATTTCACCCTCACAATCACAGCATTTATATCTCCCTCACTATCACAGCATCTAAATCACCCTCAAAATCACAGCATCGATTTCACCCTCACAATTACAACAGCTATAGCACCCTCACAATCGTACCATCTATTAAACCCTCACAATTACAGCATCTCCTTCACCCTAAACAATCACAAAATCTATATCACTCTCGCAACCAAAAAATCTGTTTCACCCTCATGATCACAGCAATTGGTCGACTATCAGGTTTCTGATTGCCGATTGTCGATTGTCGGCTTGTGAAAACTACTTCACGTGCCTCCTTTCATCGATCAGCGCGTAGTACTTCTTTTTTCGGTGAAATGTCCTGGATCTACTAAACCGGATGCCGGAGTTGTGTCCTTATCAGGCAGTGACAAATCGCTTAATGGCTACTTATATTCGTGTGACATCGATCTTTTTGTTGATGATTCACATTTCAATTGGATGATACATGATACTAACAGTCATCCCCTCGATGAAAGATTAGACAAATAGCTGACTATCTTGCTGTACCATCTGGTGTGATCCATTCTTTTCTCATTTATCAAAGGATGTATGCCTAAGATTCTGCATTAACAGTTATATTGGAAATTGCGTTATTTTGCTATTAAAGCCCTTTTCGTTGACTTCGATGGATACTATAGTTTTCATTGTCGTAAAGCATCTGCGATTCGTGTAACTTTTAATGTAACTTTGACATTTCAGACGGATCGTGTCGATTTCATTCAGTTGATGTTAAACGCGCATGCCCAGATCCCCACTTCCTTCAACAGCCTTTCGATGTCATATGATATAGATGGAGACACCGAGCCGAATGTCACGGAAAAGAAGCTGTCGGCGCCATGCCAACAAAATACCCTCACGAAAAAGGTAACTTCTACGAACCGATTGCAACTCCATGATGATGCTACGTTTTACAAGATTTTCTTTTCATTTCAAGTACATGTGCGTTACCTCCTGCTGGTAACATCTGTTGCTTTTGCTAAGTTCGTTGCCAGCTCTGACGCTCAACGGTTAATATGGCAGGCCAATCGATCTCATGTGAAGTGTGAGAACGGTTATCATTTGAAAGTGTGCCGATGAAACATTTGCTAAGGTTAAGACGTACTAAAGAGACACGCTTACTGTAGATATTCGGATCTTGAAAGTGTGCCGATCAGATTTCCAATGTCTGGTGTCGGTTATTTACATTTAACGTTAAATTGTATCTTTTTCTCACCTCATAGGAAGTAGTGGCTACATCTACGGTATTTTTGCTAGCCGGTCACGAGACTTCAAGTACCTCACTTGCCAACGCCACCTATCGACTGGCGTTGAACCCAGAAGTGCAGGACAAATTATTCGAGGAGATCAACCTTCACATACCTGAAAACGTAAATGTCAATCTCACAATGAAACGGAAGGAGTAAACATATTTCTGCCGTTAAGGTTTTGGCAGCACTGGTGTCAGGGGACAGCTATTCTGCAGTTATATCTTAATTACCAACGCTGTCAATGGAATGAATTCGATATGTTTTTTGTCAGCTGACATAATCACCTCGTAGTCTACTTTCAAATGTTAACGGACTAGTCAAACGTGGCTGCTAAACCTTTATCGGCGTGCTTTAGAGATGTTTAATAGTCGTATGAATGATTTGAAATTCATAGGGATCGCCAGCAATGAGCAAAAGTACACAAGTGGCAAACAAATATTACGGGGATAGAATTCGTTTTTGAAACCTAAAATGTAATTCATCTGTTGTGCTGTAGCGGCTATCCATTTTTCATAAAAGATTTTAATTTTATTGAACCGCTAGTTGTTAAAAAGCTTTCCCTAGTCTACTGACCATGATTGTGGTAAAATATTGAATAAAAAATAGTTCGAAAATACGTATTACTAAATACTACATGTATTTATACTTTCAATACATAGTATAATACATTTTGTTTTCCGTGTCGAATACATGTATATCCTAATAGTCAGGCTCTATTGTACCTTAAGTTAAGGATTTCGTATAATAGCCTACTTTCCATAGATCATCCACCGTTTTGAGATTGGCTCAAAAAGGAAATGTTTTTAGTTATCAATTCATCAATGGTGCTTTCTTCCTTGTTTTTATAGAAACCGGTAGAGTTGGCTGATCTGAAGCAATTCTCCTACTTAGATATGGTGATTAGTGAAGTGTTGAGAATGCATCCTTTGATTCCTAGGTAATTATTAAAAAATCTCGAAAAGATGAAATTGTACCTATCAAATGATGAATAGTTTAAGGTCCCAGTTGACGTATTTTCCTAATAAATGCTCTATGCAGGGCTAGTCAATACTAAAAGTCCACCTAGAGCCATTTACCTGAGAATAGGATGGGTCCGCATTTATCTAATCTAAACCCTACATGCTTCAGATGGCTGTAACGGCGTCATACCTGCCCTACGGCAAGACTGATGTTATTTACACTCTACGAAGGCAGTGCGCACACTTCTCTACTGCGTCAGTAGAGTTGCCAGTACATCGTACCTTAATGAATCAAAAATCTACTAGAAATTTGATGCCGCCAGGAGGGGATAATGGGGGCACACATTAATCGCAATTGTTCTTACAGCATTCAAAGTTGGTTTTGCCTGGGCGATATGATTTCCTGACTTGATATGGGGATACTAACTAATCAAACAAAGAAAAACTCAAATTTACTTCTGTTTGAGTTGAATTTGTTGCAACCATTGATCCATTATTTGTCTGTGATTTTGCTCTGTGTTTTCTCCTTTGCGTTTCTCTATGATAAGCTATAACAAATTATGTTTTAAACACACTTCACACTTGGAAACTGTCTTTGAAAAATCAAAATCTAATTTTGAATATATCTTATACGGAATTCCTGTACCGTTATGCCAATTGCCAATTTTCTAAATAATCGGTTTCTCAATCATCTCTAAGATCTGGACATTCGTTGGCATGTCAGGCTTTACCCCGGTCATACTTAGTGGAATTAGAATTGAATTTGGTTCAAAATGAATGGGGTACCCGCATCGCTACTGTGGCAATCAATCAATTTCCAATAACACTGTACCATACGCTTATTGGAAACGTCAATCTTATATCTATCTGATGGCATATTTGACAACATTTCCATTTTGGAGCCTAAAAAGATAGTTCAGATTTCATTGAAAATGAACTTATGTTCACTACGTATAACTGAGTGTATTGTAGCCTCCATCTGGTTTGTGCCGATACAACATTCAAAGTCACTACCGTTGATCGGGATTGCCCCAGCTACGCTAAGTCTGGTGTAATCAAAAGGCCCATCCGGGGTCTATTATCCAAAACAAATCATGATTCAATTCTATGAAAATTGATTAATCCATGATATCGATGTCAGTGAAACATATTTACGAGAATGATGAGTTTTGCAGTAGGTCGGTCACATATAAATGTAGGTTTATCTAAATAATGTGGATGGTAAAAAATAATGTGGGGATTAATGATTAGGAGGTAAGCGTCTTAGGCTCGGTAGAGTAAGGGCAAATTGATTGATTAGCTTTTCGTTATGTTTACGGGCCAAATTATTTTGAATGCTATTTCTTAGAAAGCTTATGAGAAGTGAAAGATCAAACGTTGAGCTGATCGAAAATGTTGCTTGAACTTTGAAAAAGACTAAACGCTTTCTCGGGAAATTTCCAAGGGCTTAAATTTTCTTGAAATTTCGAATTATTGTTGGATTATTGTTAAATTAAGTTGAATTATTGTTTTGTTCAATTGCTTTCCTTCAGTATCGTCGCAAGGCGGTGTCAAAGTGAAGTCACTGTAAATGGCATCCGTATACCATGTGGCATGAACGTGACGGCCAATGTGTATGCTTTGCATTACGACGCTGACCACTGGGGTCCATTCGACCCTGAACAGTTTCAACCGGACAGGTTAGTAAGGATCTAGTGAAATGCAATGCTAATTCGATAACCAGTTTTCTCTATTATTGTAGTGCTGAGCTTGCCAGATATATTCTTTACAGTAAATCACAATACTCAGACATTTCTAACTCGAACGTCGGACTTAGTTGATCAAATACTTACTTAATAAGTGAAGTACGATAGCTAATGAGGGCCATTCGATGTTATGTATTAACTGATCATTAACACAGATCAATTTTGCGGGCGCAGTTATGTTAGACGGGGTTTACTGTATCTATGAACGATGTAAAAACATTATTTCAAATTTCTACTTAGGTTTTTGCCCATGTATCAAGATCAAAGAGACCCACTGGTTTACATGCCGTTCGGGATCGGACCAAGAAACTGTGTCGGGATGCGATTCGCCATGATAGAATTAAAGATCACTCTGATTCGATTGTTGAGAAATTATCGGTTGTTACAATGCGCCGAAACTGAAGTACCCTTACAAACGCAGGAGCGAGGGACCATCGTCCCAAAACATGGGATATATATCAGGGTCGTAAAACGTTAGCATGCCTTCAAATCCTTCCTCAGCACCGATTTGACCCGCGAGACTCTACTACATTTTTTGTTAGTATCCTCGTAGGGATTTGAATCTCATGACACATCCATATGATTATGGCATGGCGAGAAACAGATTCAGATCACTATGTAGATGTAAGTAAAGCCACACAAAGAAATACCCTTGTTTGTCATCAGTGTTTTTGTTTGGTGCACAGCGAATTTTCTTTTTATTGCTTTCTTGAAATTTGAAATTTGAAATGAAAAGCTCAACCAGAGAAGAGATGCGGGAAGGAAGTGTTTTACCATTGCCAAACAAATACCAGTAGTGCAAGAAGAACATGTGCCAAAAAAACTTTATTTAGAATTAAGAAGCTCCCTATAGACTATATCGTCAGTATTAATTGAGACTGAAACAATCGTTTGCGCTATTTTCACGCTTCCTCAAAATGAAATAAGATGAAACCATTATCGTACACCATACAGCTATGCGAGTGAGCGGGTTTTAATTTTTTTTTTAAAGACGATTCATTCTTTTCCGACGCGGGCGGGTGCATTTGGCCTTTTGATTTGTATAATTGCCACTCTCTATGACGCGGGCGGCATTAAACTTTCTTGAGAAACTAGGGTTCTTCTTTGTGTGGACTAGGTCAGTAGCCTTAGATTTGAGATAACCAATTCCCTCCGCTAATTTGTTAGCCCACTTGGGACTTTAGTCCCAGCGGGCTATTGCGTTCACTTTTCGTCCGTCGTCCGTCCGTCCGTTCGTCCGTCCGTAGACGGAATCCAGTTATTTTGGGAAGTTTTGAAGACGCTTCAAGGTAATGTCTTGATATTTGATTTATACATGTATCTACCCTAGACACATCTTCAGCCTAAAAACTGGCCCTATCAGAATCAAGATGACCGACTGGCAGCCATTGTTGTTCGCCAAAATCAGCACTTTTTACACATTTTCGAAGTTTACGAGGTTAATTTTGAAGACCATATGATCAATTACCTTGATCTTTCGAATATATTTGAATCTACCAAGGGCCCATCAGCATAAGAAAAATTGGGTCCATCTGACTCAAGATGGCCGTCCTATGACCTTTTTAGTGCCCAAAAATGTCAATTTTGGCCAGAATTCTAGGTCCTGTAGCTTCCTACTGGTTTGCCATTTCTCATTGCAATTTGTGATGGGTATTCTTTGTAAATGGATGTTTTATACCTGAGATAGGTATTTTTGATCCACCAATTATGACGCAATTGGCGGCCATCTTGGTGTCATTAGTACTCATTCGTAGGTGGGAAAAAGTTTTTCGACATTATATTGTTACCTGAGCATATTTTGTTACAACAATAAATTAGAAAGTTGTAGCGTATAACGTGTTCTATGATTGGGGTGAGTTTCAAGTTCATGGTTTTTTGTATATGGCCACCAGGGGGCGTTGAATAATACAATATCTTAGTATTTCTATATTATATTTGTACCAATACATATTTTGTTACCGCAATCAATTGCAAAGTTGTAGCTCATGACATCATCTATGATTGTGGTGAGTTTTAAGGAAATTAGTTATTCTATATGGTCACCAGGGGGCGTTGAATAGTAGAATAACCTGGTATTTCCTTATTATATTGGTACCTAGGCATATTTTGTTACCATGATCAATTGCAAAGTTGTAGTTCATGACATGTTCTATGAATATGATGAGTTACAAGGTTATTGGGTTTTGAATATGGTCACCAGGGGGCGTTGAATAGTAGATTAACTAAGTATTTCCATATTAAATTAGTAACGAGGCATTTTTTGTTATCACAATCAATTACAAAATCGTACCTGCTGACATGTTTTATGATTGTATTGAGTTTCAAGGTCATTGGTTTTTGTATATGGTCACCAGAGGGCGTTGAATATTGGAATTGTTAGATTGTTGAGCATTTGAAACCACTTCCCAAGTGGGTATGGTGTCCCTGGACCCCTAGTTTATCTTTATCTTTAATCCCATTTCCATTCATTTGCCGTTTCTCACTCATTGATTGCCCCCTATTTTTATCCAATTTTAAACCTTTAAATTAACCTCTTGTTCTAATAGACTGTAGATTTCCTGGAGATGGTTGTCAGTATCATGTCGAAACGTCAAATAATAAAATTATCTCCAAGAAACTATTTTCGTTCTCATAGCTTGATTTTACATTATACAAAACACCACTTTAATCCGTCGGCCATTTTATTCGAGTAAATACATGTTTGTTGAGTCACGATGGCTTGACTTGCCAGACAATACACTAATGACCACTAGGGGATCTACACTTGCCGCAAGTCAACTCAGCGGTAGCTGAGTCTTCGAAGAATAACCGAATCCTTCGTAGATAGTTATTGTCGTACATAATCTGGTGAGCCCATGGTTAGTAATTCTTCGATATGTTTGATAACTAGTTCACCACTACCTATCGAAAGAAGTCGACGGTTTAAAAATCAAATAATTGATGATTTAGAAATGGAGATGACTATAGTTAATTACTTTTTTAAAATTAACTCAACTTGTGCTAGATAATTCGGCGAGTTAACAATCAATCTTACCTCTAGTATCTACATCACATGCACTCTTTCGCACAATGATCCGCTTACTCTCTTCTCCAGAAGAAGTAATTCGGGTAAGAGTGGTGGTTAAAAAGTTGGATCAGTCGTTGGATCAGTGCTTTTAAATCGTGACGAGTAAACGCCACAGGAACATAAGTCGGAGATGTTGGAGTCGTTGTTGGTGCTATCGTAAATATTGGTACATCTGGAATCGTTGTAATCGACGTAAAGACGTGAGGGCTCTTGAAGGGTCGATGGCACTGGAGTTGTTGAAGATGTTGGAGGAACAGAGGTCTGTGGTGTTGGAGCTGTTGTTGGTGCTATCGTAAAGGATGGTAAATCTGGAATTGATGCAATCGGACGTGATAGATCTTGATGAGTCGATGGCACTGGAGTTGTTGATAATGTTAGAGGGACTGAAGTCTGTGGTTTTGGAGCAGTTGTTGGTGCTATCGTGAAGGATGGTATATCTGGAATTGTTGTTATTGGACGTGAAGGATCTTGATGAGTCGATGGCACTGAAGTTGTTGGTGATGTTGGAGGAACAGATGTCTGTGACGTTGGAGCTGTTGTCGGTGCTATCGTGAAGGATGGTTTTTCTGGATTTTTTGTAATTGGACGTAAAGGATCCTGATGAGTCGATGGCACTGGAGTCGCTTGTGATGTTGGATTAACAGAAGTCTGAGTTGTTTGAGCTGTTGTTGGTGCTTTCGTTTCGGATGGCAAATCTGGAATTGTTGTAATCGGACGTGAAGGATCTTGGTGAGTCGATAGCACTGGAGTTGTTGGTGATGTTGGATTAACAGAAGTCTGTGATGTTGGAAGTGTTGGAGCTGTTGTTGGTGCTATCGTGAAGGATGGTAAATCTCGAATTTTTGTAATCGGACGTGAAGGATCTTGATGAGTCGATGGCACTGGAGTTGTTGGTAATGTTAGAGGATCAGAAGTCTGTGGTGTTAGAGCTGTTGTTGGTGCTATCGTGTAGGATGGTATATCTGGAATTGCTGTGATTGGACGTGGCGGATCTTGATGAATCGATGACACTGGAGTTGTTGGAGATGTTCGAGGAACAGAGGTCTGTGATGTTGGAGGTGTTGGAGCTGTTGTTGGTGTTATTGTAAAGGATGGTAATTCGGGAATTGTTGTAATCGGACGTGATAGATCTTGATGAGTCGATGGCACTGGAGTCGTTGGTGATGTTGGAGGAACAGAAGTCTGTGGTTTTGGAGGTGTTGAAGCGGTTGATGGTGCTATCGTGAAGGATGGTATATCTGAAATTGTTGTAATCGGACGTGAAGGATCTTGGTGAGTCGCTGGCACTGGAGTTGTTGGTGATGTTGGAGGAACAGAAGTCTGTGGTGTTGGTGCTGTTGTTGGTGCTTTCGTGAAGGATGGCATATTTGGAATTGTTGTAATCGGACGTGAAGGATCTTGATGAGTCGATGGCACTGAAGTTGTTGGTGATGTTAAAGGAACAGATGTCTGTGACGTTGGAGCTGTTGTCGGTGCTATCGTGAAGGATGGTTTATCTGGAATTGTTGTAATTGGACGTAAAGGATCTTGATGAGTCGATGGCACTGGAGTCGTTGGTGATGTTGGAGGAACAGAAGTCTGTGGTTTTGGAGGTGTTGAAGCGGTTGATGGTGCTATCGTGAAGGATGGTACATCTGGAATTTTTGTAATCGGACGTGAAGGATCTTGGTGAGTCGATGGCACTGGAGTTGTTGGTGATGTTGGAGGAACAGAAGTCTGTAATGTTGGAGGTGTTGGAGCCGTTTTTGCTGCTTTCGTGTAGGATAGTATATCTGGAATTGTTGTGATTGGACGTGACGGATCTTGATGAGTCGATGGCACTGGAGTTGTTGGTAATGTTAGAGGAACAGTAGTCTGTGGTGTTGGAGCTGTTGTTGGTGCTATCGTGAAGGATGGTATATCTGGAATTGTTGTAATTGGACGTGAAGGATCTTGATGAGTCGATAGCACTGGAGTTGTTGTTGATGCTGGCAGAACAGAAGTGTGTGGTTTTGGAGGCGTTGGAGCCGTTGTTGGTGCTATCGTCAAGGATGGTATATGTGGAATTGTTGTAATTGGACGTGAAGGATCTTGATGAGTCGATAGCACTGGAGTTGTTGTTGATGCTGGCAGAACAGAAGTCTGTGGTTTTGGAGATGTTGGAGCCGTTGTTGGTGCTATCGTGAAGGATGATATATCTGGAATTGTTGTTATCGGAAGCGAAGGATCACGGTGAGTCGATGGCGTTGTTGATGATGTTGGATTAACAGAAGTCTGAGTTGTTGGAGCTGTTGTTGGTGCTTTCGTGCCGGATGGCAAATCTGGAATTGTTATAATTGGACGTGAAGGATCTTGGTAAGTGGATAGCACTGGAGTTGTTGGTAATGTTAGAGGAACAGAAGTCTGTGGTATTGGAGCTGTTGTTGATGCTATCGTGTAGGATAGTATATCTGGAATTGTTGTGATTGGACGTGACGGATCTTGATGAATCGATTGCACTGGAGTTGTTGGTGATGCTGGCGGAACAGAAGCTTGTGGTGTTGGAGGTGGTGAAGCGGTTGTTGATGCCAGTGTGAAAGATGGTACATCTGGAATTGTTGTAATTGGACGTGAAGGATCTTGGTGAGTCGATAGCACTGGAGTTGTTGGTAATGTTAGAGGAACAGAAGTCTGTGGTGTTGGAGCTGTTGTTGGTGCTATCGTGTAAGATGGTATATCTGGCATTGTTGTGATTGGATGTGACGGATCTTGATGAATCGATTGCACTGGAGTTGTTGGTGATGCTATCGTGAAGGATGGTATATCTGGAATTGTTCTAATTGGACGTGAAGGATCTTGTTGAGTCGATAGCACTGGAGTTGTTGGTGATGCTGGCAGAACAGAAGTCTGTGGTTTTGGAGATGTTGGAGCCGTTGTTGGTGCTATCGGGAAGGATGGTATATCTGGAATTGTAGTGATTGGACGTGACGGATCTTGATGAATCGATTGCACTGGAGTTGTTGGTGACGCTGGCGGAACAGAAGCCTTTGGTGTTGGAGGTGCCGAAGCGGTTGTTGATGCCATTATGAAAGATGGTACATCTGGAATTTTTGTAATTGGACGTGAAGGATCTTGGTGAGTCGATGGCACTGGAGTTGTTGGTGATGTTAAAGGAACAGAAGTCTGTGATGTTGGAGGTGTTAGCGCTGTTGTTGGTGCTATCGTGAGAGACGGTACATCCGGAATTTTTGTAATCGGACGTGAAGGATCTTGATGAGTTGATGGCACTGTAGTTGTTGGCGATGTTGGAGGAAGGGAAGTCTGTGGTGTTGGAGGTGTTGGATCCGTTTTTGGTGCTATCGTGGTAGATGGTGGATCTAGAATTGATGTAATCCGACGTGAAGGATCTTGATGAGTCGATGGCACTCGAGACGTTGGTCGAACTGAAGTCTGTGGTATTGGCGTAGGAGTTGTTTTCATTGGACGTGTCAGAGGAAGGGATGACTGGGGCATAGGCGTTCGAGATGGAGTCTTTGGATCTTGGTGTGTTGTTGGTTCTGGGGACGTTGGACGTCATTAGGCACCAGTTCATCGTAGAAGAATTAAAATGTTCAATAAGTGCATTACTAATACACAAACTAATTATCGATACAAGCGAAATGCATAAGAAAGATAACTATACAACGCATCATCACGCGCGCGAGGTGTTTTATTTCAAAAAGAAAGAGCCGACAGTAAACTATCTGACGCGGCTTTCGGACTTAAATTTTCATTTTATTTTGGCTTTCCGGATCGACGCGGGTGGCTTCGCGATTTGATGAGAAACAATGTATCAACTTTGAAGGGCCTAATACACGATACTGATAATCGATAAAAGTGAAATGCATAAAAGGTTTACCGTACAACAAGTCTTCACACGCGCGTGAGGTATTTTTATGTTTAAAAGAAGGAGCCGACCGCGAGCAATCTGTTGCGCGATTCGGAGTATTATTTTCTTTTTATTTCGGCTTTTGGGAGTGACGCGGGCGGCTTCACGATTTGATGAGAAACAAGGTGTCAACTTCGAGGGCCTTAACCTTCAGGGCGATTTATTGCCCATTTAACACATAGATTATGCAAAGTTATGCGTAATATCGTTAGCCAATTTGGTGCCTGATCAAATTGCCTCAAATGGCGCCTGATGGCCGGAGGCTTTCCTACATACTTTACATAAGTTGCCCGAAACGAATTATTCAAATCGGGAATATAGATTTATTGTCGAGACACGAAACTCTTATAGGAGAATAAATTGGTCCACTTATTTAACGGCTTTTATGCAGCAATAAATTGTACCCAATGTACTTACCTTCAAAGTGAAACTACACTTTCCGAACGCAATCAATGTCCGACACGCAAAGACATGCCGAGAAGTAGTGGATGGCCATCTTATACCGACTCGGCTGATTTCATCTTTGAAACCCGCCATAGCTGATCTGCAGATTGAAAATTCGCTTGTCTAACCAAATCACGAAAACTGAGATTATCTTCTGGATCAACTGTATCTGAGTGATTGATACAGCACGCTAAAACCTGACACCAAAAAAAAAAAAAAAAAAAAAAAAACCTGTCACCAAATTCATTGAATTTCCAGCCGTTGTCGCGTTGAGACCAGAAACATGATTCAAGATAAAGTATCGCGCAATCCACGGTAACAACTGTTTCTGGGCATTGTATCGCCGATGCATCATCAAAAAGCGGTATTTTAAAAAAAAAAGTCTCCTATCGATAATTCCCCAGTCAGTTTCTAAAGTTTCCTATATATGCTTATTTCATGCGTTGCGTACATATAAAGAACATACACCCTTGCATTGGTTGTAAATCGTTATAAAAGCATACATGGGAAGGTTGAATTACTTACGAATTGAATCACTTGAATTACTTACGAGGTTTAATTACTTGCGTACGTACTTCATGCACAGTGCTCCGGGAGCGTTCGAGTCTTACATACGTACGTAAGGCAAATATAACGGTTCCCTTAACTGTGCTTACGAGTACTGTCGGGTAACAAGGAACCGGCTACACAGTTTGCAGGGTTGTCTGCGGAGTGAAATTCCGATCGAAATGTGAACCCTGGAGCCAGTAGAACAGTTCTGAATGCTGATCCACAGATTTCAGACGAGTGAGGTTTGCCTCGTCCAAATAAAAATTGTTCATTTTCCAATGAATAGGGCCGAATTATTATCGAGAAACAGGAACTGGGTCCTTAAGCCAGTCAGCTGGTTAAGTTTACTACACAGAAGATTACTAACATGAAACACGCATAACCAAAAGTCATGACTTGTCAAATCGAAACAGAAGTATTTCACAAATCTAGTACACTAACGTGAATCTGCTGTGCTGATTACAAGAACAATGTATATCCTTTTGTACTCACTTTTAGCACAGTTCCACCTCTCGAAATACTGCAAAATTGTACAAAATCAATTAATTTGGTTTCAAGTACTTCGTTCAATCGTTTCAAAAATACTATTATCTGTTATGTACGTTTAAAATTCAATATTCTACACAGTTCCATTTTTGAATGAATATGTGCCGTCCCAATTTCCACGTTTTGAATTGTGCTGTCCTTCCAAGATTCCATGAGAAAAATACCCGTATACAAAAATATACTTCTATTCTCATTCTTTTACCTTCCATTCAATGACACCATTTATGTAACAATTCCGACCGAAATATGGACCCTGGTGTCAATAAAACAGTTCTGAATGGTGCTCAACAAAGTTTCAGTGAGGTTCTTCTCGTCCAAATTAAAGTTGTTCATTTCCAATGAATGGCGCTGAATTATCATCGAGACGCTGGAACTGGGTCCTTCAGCCAGCCAGCAGTTAAGGTTACTATACAGAATGTATTTTCCAAGCTGCCGTATCGATTGCTGTCCGATAAAATAGAGGGCCACAGCCATCGAGTGAAAGTAAATTTTATGTTTGACCAAAACATCATGTGCTGCGACATAATTCTTGCAGGAGCCATGGCGGGTGAGATGAGATTTTTTTGGATATTCTAAACAATCAAACAAAACATCTCAAGAGTTACCTCTGTTCGTGTTTTTCTTGTAACCAAGGATTCAGTAATTTTGTCAACCATTATGCTATAAGTTCCACTCATTTCACGGAAATTCCGTTAAGGCGCTTTTAACAATAGATAGTAAGCATTTAACAGAAGGAATAAGTAGCTTTGTCTAAATATTTTAGATAATCAAAAGAATATGGAGATTGATGTATGGGTGGCAAACTTCAAAGGGTTGGTAACTCGGTGATGCCAATTATAACTGAACGACAGAACACCATTGACACCATTTTCTTTTCTTTTGCAGATGTTCATTCAACATTCTCCTCTCTTTGTCTACTTATTAACACCATGTCCGTTGTAAGCGCACATACATATCCTAAAGATTACTATTAGAGCACAGAAGAAGCTTTAAACAAACCATTAATTCAAAGAAACAGTTCAGACTCTTTATTCCCAGTACAGGATTTTAGATTGAATAAATACGAGATTTATTCGTCATCCAGTCATATGTGAATCTAAGAAATTTGACCTAGCATTGTTCGATGGATATACGCTTGCGACCCCTGGTCGATCCCGATTTGCGGAGTTTTCAGTTACACATGGCTATTGTAG
Organism: Tubulanus polymorphus; assembly: GCF_964204645.1. Classification (NCBI taxonomy): domain Eukaryota; kingdom Metazoa; phylum Nemertea; class Palaeonemertea; order Tubulaniformes; family Tubulanidae; genus Tubulanus; species Tubulanus polymorphus. The sequence goes on along the minus strand of NW_027437442.1, from coordinate 38,209 downwards.
TGTAAAACAGACGTGAGAAGAACAGCTTCACTTGTAGATTATGTTCATTTTACATAGTCACGCACCAGTTGCGCAGTCCTGGCTTACGAGCAAGACCAGTCTAAGAATATCTTGTGAAGTCTGTCTAACAACTTTAGATCATTAGTCAAGACCAATTGTATTCACGCCAGAGCCCTGGTGTAGGTTCCATAGTCGAGACTTAAGTCCAAAAGTGGTCTTTAATCTGGAGACTGGTCTTAAGCTGTAAGATTAGCTATATAAATTAAATAGTCTTCGACTAGTCTTAAGTCTAAGCCATGACTATGGAACCGGCCCCTGGTGAACGTTTCAATTAAGGATTCAATAGGAAATTGAATAAAACCTACGTACGTAACAGAAGGAAATAAAAACGATTATTTTCAAGATATCAGTCAATAAACATTTGAGTTTTCTTGCGTTCGGTCATCGATTATTGATGATGTACTAAATACAGCGGTACAATCAATCTCACTGGTAGTATCTATAACAAGTACATCATTATACAATAACCCATTTAGTTTCTTCACCAGAAAAAGGATTGTAGTTTTTGGAGGCGGTTAAACAGCTGTTGTAGTCGTTGAATTAGTAGTTTTAGATATTGAAGAGGTGGCAATTGAGGAACGTACATCTGTGGTTTTTCACTCGGATAAGTTTTCTGTTGTCTAAGACTAGCCGTTCATGATGTCGGAACAGTTGTTTCTCCACTCGTTTCTGATGGATGAAAACTTGTCTGTTGATTTGGAGTTGATGACAATGATATTGGTTGACTTATTGTTCGTGGTCCTGGTGATGATGGCGTTGTTATTGATGGACTAGTACTTGTTTTCATCTGAGGTGTTGGAGGAAAAGAAGTTAGGGATGTCGGAGTTGAAGCCGATGATGTTATTGTAACAGTGGTTTCTCCACTCGTTGTTGATAGATGAAAACTTGTCAGTTGTTTCGGAGTTGTTGACAATGATATTGGTTGACTAATACTCGGCTGTGTCAAAAGAATATTAGTCAACAGTTCTGGAGTAGATGCCGTTGATGATGTTGGAACCGTAGTTTTTCCACTCGTTCCTGATGGATGAAAACTTGTATGTTGTTTTGGAGTTGATGACCATGATATTGGTTGACTATTTGTTCGTAGTTCTAGTGATGATGCCGTTGATTTTGCTGGATCAGTACTAGTTTTCATCGGAGTTGTTGAAGGAAAAGAAGTTTGGGATGTCGGAGTTGAAGCCGTTGATGTTATTGTAACAGTGGTTTCTCCACTCGTTTCTGATGGATGAAAACTTGTCTGTTGTTTAAGAGATGATGACAATGAAATTGGTAAATTAATAATCTGTTGAGTTGGAAGAATATTTGGCAATGGCCCTGAAGTAGGTGCCGTTGATGTTATTGGAACAGTTGCTTCTCCACTCGTTTCTGATGGATGAAAACTTTTCCGTTGTTTTGGAGATGATGACAATGAATTTGGTTGACTAAAAGTCTGTTGAGTTGAAAGAATATTTGTCAATAGTCCTGAAGTTGATGCCGTTGATATTGGTGGATCAGTACTAGCTTTCATCGGAGGTGTCGTAGGAAAAGACGTTTGGGATGTTGAAGTTGATGCTGTAGATGTTATTGGAACCGTAGTTTCTCCACTCGTTTCTAATGGATGAAAACTTGTCCGTCGTATGAAATGGCGTATACTTTGAGACCGAGAACAGTTTAAAAACGAGAACTGTTAGTACCGACAGATGCCAGGTTCGGTTTGTTTAGTTTGGTAAAACACACTGTTACCCGTAGTCAACATTAGTTTCTCGATCTAACTTTTATTCAAACTTTAGTCACTTCCTGCTTTCAAAAAATCATGAGATGAAAAATGTTGTTTTCTGTGGAAATCAAGTGTGATAAAACGTCATTCCTCGAGTGGACAATCGTTAATCTAAAACCGGAGCACACTGTCGAAGAGGCCGTTGTATATTTACTGACAGAGTGCCATGATTTCGAACGGGGTGAACGCTTGAGAAAGCTACAACAAGATTTCTACAACAGAAATATTCATGACGATAACGATGACATTCCCAGAAATTCACAAAATGATTGGGCATGTGACCCTAGAGATCAAATGCCTTTTTATACTGCATTTGAAAGGCTGAATCCAAGAACATGTCTATCTCACTTTTGAGCCCAAACGTCTACTTTTACTTAGTAGCCACTTGAGAACAATAAGCAATTAACGATATCAGCTACTTTTCCAGTAGTATACATTTCAAAACAGTCACTCTGAAATAGTATTCCTTTCAATTCAGTTGGTTTTCTATAGTGGCTGTTTCGAAGAGTCTACTATTGAAAAGTGACCATTTTGAAACATCTGGTTTCGATAGTGCACACTAGCAGTAGAGGTGACTGTAAAACCACCCGCCTGTTAACAGTGACTTAGTGATAGTAACTCCTACCATAGCAGCTACTCTCAAAACACATCGTTTCTAAAAGTCAACTATTGAAAAGTGACCATTTTGAGATGGCATGGTTATTTCCTGTTCAAAATAGCAGCATCTGTTAAAGATTTGCAGTGATACGTGACAGGTTCAAAGGTACTGTTAAACCCTAGGTGCTTTGTGTACAGAACTCTGTATGCTTTGAATACAGTTCTGTGAATAGAAAATCAAAGTTTTTGAGATGCTAAGAATCCCCTAAATTATATTACGCTCAACAAAATGGAAAACTATTCATTCATATAACATCATCACGGATTAAATCCATTAATACTAAAATATAGTGCCAGTCCTAGAATTCTTTACATTTGCGATTATAAAACATTCTGGTGCGTTCATAAATCTTTGATTTTGTAGAAAAGTAAGACAAGACAAAAAAATAAATGTGTCTTTTAGGCTTAATTTGTTTTTAAGGGTATATGAGAGAGGAATATACAAATAAAATCATATGTTCAAAAAATGAATTACGAAAAAAATGTATCTAAAATACTTAGAATTAACCTTGAATTAATTGTTTATATCGATACAAACGATTTTTAAATAATCTATTTGATATTCATTTTGTCACGCTGTTCTCTGCTTGTTCGTTAATGAATATTGAATCATTTTATCGCTTGCTAGAAATGATACCATAATCAAAATCTTATTTCGTAGTTATACAGTTTGGTTGAAATGAAATTACCAACTTATTATAAAAGATCAAACGATTAGCGTATAAAAGTGCAGTGTTGAGATGTTCACGTAATTTTGAAGTCAGCAATTTCATTTGATAGAGAAAACTTCTTTTGGCTTAAGATGTGAAAGAAATGCAATATGCTGTAATTCTAGTTTCACATACTTTCCCACTTTGTTGAGTAAATTGTTTATATAGGTTATCAAAAACCCAGCAGCAGCTATCGGTCAGCAGGTCAATTACACTGGCTAACTAGACAGTGATTGATGAACGAATGAACAAACTGCATTGGCCACCAAAAGACCACAAACCAAAAGTAATTACCTCTTAATATTGATAAACTTAGCACCGCAATATCTCTATGAAACTTTATTTCAAGGTGCCAATACAATAACATGCCAAAATGTACGGTGTTTGAACTTCGCTGAATCGATGAACCAATGATCGCTGAATTATAAGATTATCAGTTAACTCATTAACTGAATTATCAGTTTTCTCCAACTAAACTCTTTTTCTCAAATTATCGTAAACCAACGTTACCAATACTTGAATTTGGAAGTGAATGTGGGCTAGAACTAACAAAGGTACCGGTTTAAGGTGCAGATATACAGGGAATCCCTCTCATAGCGACCAACACGGTTTTATATCCCTTCTTTGCCGATTGGTAAATAATTTTCGATCTAAACGGCTACAGGACCCGAAGAAGTCGAATAAAATACTCTAAAGCGTGTTAACTGTGGACAAATGAAGAAATTCCACAATAGAATTTTGTATCATAAAATTTATTATAGTTAAACCACAACGTTTCAGCTGTTGACTGACAGCCATCTTACTAAAAGCCCTTATCACTAGGAATGTCTACATTCCACCTCATGATGGCTGTTAGTCTACAGTCAAAACGTTGCGGTTTCACCTTAACAAATTCTATCATATTTAAAATTCTATTACGGGATTTCTTCATTCATGACCCCAGCGACGATCACCAAAGGCCGTTACCGTAATCCAAATGAAATCTTGAATACCATACAAAGTTTCTTCTATTAAATTCGATCAAATATGGGCACAATTTAGATGATTTCTTTAGAATGTTAAAAATCCACATGGATATAGTATATTTTGTTTGAAAAAAATCAATGATTTCGCAAAATTAGAATTCAGGGAAATTCGAACACTCCGAAATGCACATCTTAATCTAAGATGCAACGACATCCAGGCCCCCGTTGAAGATAAACCACCATTTCACTAATGAGAGGTTAGCCTGAATTTTTGCGCTTTTAATCTAAGAATTTAAATCAAAAATAAATGCAGACCTATGCTTGAAAATAGCTGCATTTGTTCAAATTGAATTCTTTATTCAATTACATCGCCATGAAAAGAAGGAAATTTTGATTTATCTTAAAACTACATAACTATTGACAATTTGTAAACAAATTTAACTCCAATTGAGAGTTGGGAATCGCTCATTACATTTCACATCCTCAAAGATAGTATCTACAATATCTTCAGATCTCAACTGAGTCACTCTTTAATAGAACTATACCCCAAACTATAGCGTGAGTAGAGTTTCTCAGTATGTTTATATTGTCACGTATCACTGCAAATCTGAAGCATATGTTGCTACAGTGTATTTATAACAGGGAATCTGGCAAGCGATCTCAAAATAGTCACTTTTCAATAGTTGACTTTTAGAAAAGATGTGTTTTGAGAGTAGTTGCTATGGTAGGAGTTACTATCAATAAGTCGCTGTTAACAGGCGGGTGGTTTTACAGTCACCTCTACTGCTAGTGTGCACTATCGAAACCAGATGTTTCAAAATGGTCACTTTTCAATAGTAGACTCTTCGAAACAGCCACTATAGAAAACCAACCGAATTGAAAGGAATACTATTCCAGAGTGACTGTTTTGAAATGTATACTACTGGAAAAGTAGCTGATATCGTTAATTGCTTATTGTTCTCAAGTGGCTACTAAGTAAAAGTAGACGTTTGGGCTCAAAAGTGAGATAGACATGTTCTTGGATTCAGCCTTTCATTTGTTTAAAATTTTGTAGTTTAGGTGTTTTGAATAAAAGAAAATGAGCTAAATGTACATTCTTGGTCTTGTGCATTTGACTTCCTATGGATCTGGTCTCTAAAAAGAAAAAAACTCCCGTCCTCGTCTCACATAAGTATTATAAAAGGAATATTTTTTTTCTATTTAAAAAGAAAAACCTCCCGCCCTCGTCTCCTTGGAAAATATGGAAATACGAGTTTATTTCCCCTTTTTTATTTTAAAAAAGTACATAAACAAAAAATTCGCCCGCCCTCGTCATGTTTAGAAGAGAGGTTTGGACGAGAAACAAGGTATCAATATTGAAGGGCCTTAGTATTCGAAATATTTTGGACTGACCTGTTTTTTAATGAATTTCGCACATGTGGCCCTCATACACAAAAATACAGTCACAAATCTAAGGTAACTGGGGGTGATTGAAATCACAAGACAGGTTTTATTGCGCGTGCCTGCACTTTATTGTGCGATGTAATGTGCACGCGTATACCAACAAATAAAAACGCCCTGACGTCTGTGCTACAGTGGAACTAGATTCTAAGCTGAAAATGCATCTTGGCGAAGCTTTAGCGGTCAGTTTGGTAAGGTTTCACCAATCTATTAGTGTTATTAGTGAATTACCGTATGTGGAGGGGTCTCGTTTTCCGCAACTACTTTTTTCCAAATTATCTGACTCAAGCCAAATTCACAGTATTTCGAAAATCGAAAAAGTGGTCTTGTTTTTCTAATAACTCCAATCTTTGACGGCAAAGACAAGGGAAAAGGTCATTCGAATTCAGATTTTACCACCTATAAACGAGACGCAAATTATCACAACATAATATACATTACCATATAGCGGCGCGTTTTAGATTGAGCGGGTGACAGAAAGTCTGCTTTACATACCTATATGGCCATATATTGCTTGTAAGAAAAATTACTTATTGTATATAACGCAAAGGTCAAATCATGAACGCTTTCATTTCACCTACTTTAGCTGTACGTAATTTTCTTTTACGTAATGAAATTGATCACAACACTAATATTAAGTGGAACTTAGACCACCGAAAAGGGGGCTTTAGAATTGAAAACCAAACCGGAGATTTTGGACGGAGACTCGGATAATGCAACTTCAACATTGCGACGCGTTACAAACCTAAGCCGGGTCCAAGGTGCCTCACACGCCTTCCGCGAGGCACTCAAAAATCGAAGAGAGCCAGAAAATAAAAAACGGCTGTGGACGCTGTTGAGAAATTTCATGAGGCAGGATGCATTTTTAGATGGATAGACTGGAAAATAGAGTGACGAGCCATCTTCGTTATCAGCTCTCGGGGTATAAGGGAGCTAATTCTTTATTCGTGGGTAAATTCTGAAAAAGTAATAGGCATCGAGGAGAGGAAAGGAGAGGTCGCCTGTTTGTTTTTATGGAGGTATTCGCACGAGGGAATACGCCGTTATAAAACCATAATGCTGAATCGGTGGAGATAGAGGCGAAAAAGCATTGAAATAAAAAAGTCGAACCAGGAACCAGTACAAACTGTGAAGTCGAATCGGGGACACGTAACGGTTATTTGTTCCTTTTTCGTGGGTGAAATGAGGGGTCACCTGTTGGTTTTTGGAGGTGTTGTAAAATAGGGATACGTGTAGCCACTACTATGGGGGTCCCATCATTTTAGTTGGAACAGCCTGTAGTCGGTTTTATATATATTTCCTTAAAGTCCTTACGTTATATCTAATCTTTTTTTATCAATAAATGTTTGATCTTAAAGTTAAATGTATAATCTGTTGGTTCGTGTTGTCTAGTTTTCATAACAGACATTTGCTGAATTTAGTTCACTAGTTTAAACATATTCAAGTTTTATGAGGTCGCTGGCTCATGTAGCCTTGGTACTAATTATTATGAGATGTGAATTTTGACACGTATTTGCTGATGCAATTTTTACCGGAAGCTATGGGGTTCACAAGAATTTCAATTATTTTAATCTCATAAAGTATTCATTTTTCTTCTATAAAGAGGAATATTAGGATTTCACAATTGTGTGGCGGGAGTTAAATACATTAGTCTTATTTTGGGTAAGTTCTTTTACACCATTTTAGGGGATAAACTATCTAATTTTTGACTTGAATGGATTTTTGAGAGATTATTTTTAAGGGAGCCCCTGCAGGAAGTTGGGCGTGGATAGTTTGGAGAGAGGGGAGACGCTTTTGAGATTTCGAGATAGGAGGAAGCTCAACTCGAGCTCTCCTGCAATTTTTGAGTTTTTACAACTAGTAAAACTTGATACGTAATTTATATAAGAAATCTTTTGTGGCAGTTGTCATAATCGTCACAAACTTTTTTACTGTTGGAGAACTTCTAACGGGATTGAATTTTAATCATTACGGAGTTGTGTTCGTGATTCGAGAGTGATTCGGAAGGACACTTGTTATTAGTGGTAGTTAAAGTTTTACGGCCACAGAAGTTTAGCCAGCTTGGTGATAAAAAACATTATTAAGTAAAACTGTTTTTTTCCGCGTACCAAACTCCGCGTACCACCAGTGGACTTTCATCATCAGTGATATTTGCGTGACATGCAAATTATAAATTCGACAGATACGACGCATTCAGCAAACGTTTAAAAATTTTTTTGGAACCACAGATCAACAATTACTACAGATTTTCGACGGCAACAGGAACCACAGCGAACTATTTCGGGAGCAGCGCAGCGAACAATTTCGAGGAGCGGCAGAGCGATCTTTTTGGAGCAACGCTAAGTTAAAATTTATGAACTTTTGGAGAAAAAGAACTTTAATCGATCATTGACTTACATTTAAGCTAATTTAATTTGATTTTATTTTTATTTTTCTGATCTAAGTTTCGTAAAAAGGGCCCTGTTTATTTTCATTTTCATTTAAGTACCTTAGTTATTTTGTTTTTTTTCTAATTGTTATCTTAATAAATTACTTATCTTCCATATATATATGTATATATATATATATATATATATATATATATATATATATATATATATATATATATATATATATATATATATATATATATATATATATATATATATATATATATATATATATATATATATATATATATATATATATATATATATATATATAATCTACGAATTACTGGTTTTTTTTTATTTGCTGTTCTGGACTCATGCCCGCACGGTGGCATAGTTTTTATTTTAGGCAAGTGTGGTTACATACGCCGTTACTAAAACCGTAATTCCGAATCGATTTATACACGGATTCAAATATTTCAATAAAACATTTCATTTCTTAAATCGAATTAACTCTAATCTCGGTTACTTTGTTAAGCGCATCAACCCAGAATGAGATTGAATTCTTGATAAGACAGATATTCCTCAAAGATGAACAGAATGTTTGATGAAATGCGAAAATAATGCCCGTTGAAATTAATTAACATCCATAAGGTATACGTTTCGAAGTTGGAATTGCAATATACCAACGATCATGATTTTGCAACTGCTTTAGGGGACAATGAAAGCTGGCTCCGTATTTTCGGTATCCTCAAAACCATTTTGACTAAACTTGGTACATAAGTACGTTACGTGCTAATGCTTACGGATTCACATATCCAGCATATTGTTGACTCCTTCCTTCCTATATAGCCGAATTTTTATTGACGGATTAGAATTATCGGAATATAGAGAATCGTTACAAGAAACCTTTTATGTATTTAGTATTGGTTGTTTATTGGACTGCATGAATTATGATTTACGAGAATACATCAAGAATACAAGATATAAATTCAATACGCTTTAAATAAACTGAGAAATGGGTTAAAACAAAAATTAAATCACCGCTGGAATAACTACTCATCATTTGAATCTATATCAACGCTCTACATGTGTTTTCAGGTTTCATTGAGTGTTCTGACACTAGTACGGTCAAAACCGATTATCAGTAGTGACGATGTAATTGACCTGAGTCATCCGATGGATAGCCGATCGCTTGGTTATCCCGGCATCAAACCTTTCCAACGAGTTCAAATTGCAAACGGTAGCCTCGTACTCTGGGGACATAATTTCACCTGGTAGGTACAATTTATACAATGTTTTAGGGAAATCGCAACGTCCCTACGCTTTGCCTTTAGCTCAACCTGAAAGGTCGAGAGAACAACTAAAACAACTTACAAGTTATTTTATGCCGAAACCTATTTTCAATTGAAGGGAGAATTAGCCACCATTCAGACGCGCTATGGGATTTACTTGAGTACCATGTTTGACTTGTTTGCGTATTCTAGAGGTCAGGCTATACGTTTCAAATACTTAATATTAAAGTGATTAAAGTAAGGATTTTTGGTGTTATAAGTGGCTGTCTTCATGTATACTGTGGACTAATTGTCTTATGAGTATTCAAAGACTATGAAGATCTGATGATGTCTTAGAAAATCATTTCAAAGGTGACTATTTGCTACGGTTAAAAAACTCAATCTGTGTAAATTTCTTCATGGATTAAGTTCAAGGTCAACCACTTATAGGCTATGTGAACTATATGTGAATTATGTGGTAGGAAGTACCAACGTTAAGGATTGTGATTGTGACCAGTGAACCATAATCGGAGTGTATACTCAGAGTGAATATACTAATGAGTATTCAGGACTTCAAAATGCCAGAAAGTGAAAATCACGAAGTGGCAATGCCCGATTGTAACAATCCTAACCCTATTTCGGATAATTCAGATAATGCAGACGTGTTTTCTTATGCCCTAACTCCATTACCAAGTGTGTCAACGACTGATAACTCGCGAAACCCCAAAAGACCTCGTGTTGGATCATCAACATCTAGCCAGTCCGGAGATCTTACACGGGACTTCCTTGAATTTTACATGGACAAATTCAAAAAGGAATTATTAGATGACTTTAAACAGATGTTAGGAGGAGAGGTTCAAGCTTTAAAAAACGAGATTAATGTCATGAAAGATACCATTAATAGTTATGATGAAAAGATCAACGGTTATGATGAAAGATGTAAATCGTTAGAAAAGGAGAATCTGGAACTAAAAGGATGTATCAAGGATTTGAAACGAGCAACAGTCGCAAACAATCAGTACTCTCGACGTAATAATCTGCGTTTCTACGGACCGTCGCTACCTAGTGTCACACAAGATGAGAACTGCGCTGAGATTGTGATGGACAAGGTGATTAAAATTCTAAAGAAACCGAAAAGTGAGAAAGTAACCATAGGTAACATTGAAGTGGCGCATCGACTTCGACAGAACACGACCTCTAACAAAACACCAGGAATTATAGTGAGGTTTAAAGATAGATCAGTCCGTGATAGAGTCCTGTCTTACAGGAAAAGCCTTAAAGGCACCGGATTTGTAATTCAAGAGGATCTCGCAGCAGAAATTTCAAAATTACGTATAGATGCTTCTAAAAGTGGACTTTATGACTCGTATCGCATGGAAATGTTATTGGAGTAAAAGACGGCAAGAAAACTAGAGTAGACCTTTTTGACTTTACTTAGAACATTAATTTAGACATCATTGTGTATTGACACTACAGTAATCTGATTTCTCAAGGATCGCCATGTACTCTTTTGTATCTGTCCTCAATAGTCTTATGACCTTCTGTAATCCTACACGATTTTTTTGTATCCTTTTATGGCATAACTCTTGTGTCACCTATCAATATAGTACCATCCATGCTAAAATGATTAATTAGTTAATTAGATCTTCCAGTTAGTAGTACAGCTACGGCTACTATTGCCTACGGCTACTAGTGCCTAATAGTGATGAAAAATTATTCCTACAAAAATATGAAGAACTAGTGAGTAAAATTGAGCAGGAAAAATGTGAGGTAGTTTTAGGAATGGATAAAAACTTAGATTTCATAAAGGTTAATATTCATAAGAATACCTCTAAATTTTTAGATATTAATTTATCTAACAATTTATGTCCAACTATGTTGCGTCCAACGCGGATTATACAGTCCACTGCCACCCTTATTGACAACATATACTTATCACCTAAATTGCATTCAACTCATACGAGTGCCATTTTAATATCAGACATATCTGATCATTTGCCGTGTTTTGTATCTACTAAATTCAAAGGTAGAATTACAAATGAATATACTACACGCAACGTCAATACTGAAAATATAAACTTAATTAACAATCACCTCTCAAATATAGATTGGTCCTCACTAGATAATTTCGACACTAATAATTATTATAATGCAATGAGTTCTAAAATATCAGATGTAATTAATCAAATCTCTCCTGAAAAAAAGGTCAAAAGGAAAACTAAAATCACGGAACCTTGGATGACTGATTTACTTTTAAAAGCATCAATGAAATGTAATAAGCTGTTTAAAAAGGTTATGAACCTAGACCGATCTGATCAACGCTATAAAACCTACATAACATATAGAAATCAACTAGATTATATAAGGAGAAGACAAAAGATAAATTACTACAAACAGAAAATTGAATCGATTGGAACAAATAGCCGGAAAATTTGGAAACTAATTAAAAATCTGATTGGTAAGACAAATGATAAGACATCTATTACAACAAACTTAATTTTAAATGGTAAAGCAACCAAGGATAACTTCGAAATATGTCACGAATTTAATAACTTTTTTTTCATAAATAGGTAAACGATATGCTGAACAAATCCCTGTATCAAACAAAACATTTAAGGACCTTTTGCCGAAGAAAAATGAAAGCGTGATGTTCATTAACCCAACAAACAGTGAAGAAATATTTAAAGTTATTAATAGCCTATCACCAAAACGAAGTACAGGTCCGGACATTCTTAATAATAAATTGTTGAAACTAATTGCTCCATCTATAATTAAACCCCTTACCATACTTTGTAACAAATCGCTTAGTGAAGGCATTTTTCCTGAAAAAATGAAAATTGCTAAGGTTATACCGCTTCATAAATCCGGCAACAAGCAAATCTTAAATAATTACCGCCCCATATCATTATTACCAGTTCTTTCTAAGATCTTAGAAAAACTTATACACAAACGACTCTATAATTTCTTATGTACACATACAATTCTGAATCTTAGTCAGTATGGTTTTAGACCAAATCATAACACCACCTATGCAATCGGAGACTTTGTTGGCAATTTAATAACTAATATAGAAAAAAAGAAATACTCCTTAGGTATATGTCTTGATTTATCTAAGGCCTTCGATTCGTTAAATATTAATACCCTTTTGTATAAATTAAACCACTATGGCATAAAAGGACATGCATATAACTGGTTAAGTAGCTACCTTAGTAACCGTAAAATGTATGTTAATTATAATAATACCAACTCTAACTTCAAAGAAATTAAATATGGTGTACCTCAAGGTTCGGTCCTTGGACCGTTACTTTTTCTTGTCTATGTTAATGACCTAAGTCTCAATCTTAAACACTCCAAAGCTATATCGTTTGCTGATGACACTAATCTACTTACGTTTGACCAAAATATAACTCGACTCTTAGAAAGTGCTGCAAGTGACTTAAAACTTCTTGTGACTTGGTTTCATGCCAACCAGTTGACGCCCAATTTAGAAAAAAACCAAATGTTTATTATTCAAGCCTCGAAGACACCAGGTTGATATAGATAATGTAGTTATACAGATTGCTAACAATAAACTGAAACTTTCAACAGATTGCAAATTTTTAGGACTTAACATTGATACAAACCTGCACTGTGATTTACATGTCACACAACTAATAAATAAAATGAATAGGAGTGTATTTTTGCTTAAGAGCGTTAAAAAAGTTCACTGAAAAAAAATGATTTATTACTCATATATACACAGTCATTTAAATTATGCTTTAATAGTTTGGGGCCCACTCTTATCTGCAAAACAAGTAAAGGATATATTCTTAATACAGAAAAAAGCAGTACGATTAATCGCTAATGCTCCATATAATTCCCCTACTGGGCCGTTATTCAAAAGATTCAAAATTCTAAAAATGCAAGATCTTATTAAGTTAGAATTGTTAAAATTTGGTTTCCTACATTATCACAAAAAACTTCCATTACTTATTTATAATCAGTTCAACACTAATTCTCAATTTCATTACTACAACACTAGAAACAGAAATAAAGCTGCAGTTAACTTTCATACAACTAAAATTTTCCACGAATCCTTTTTAGCCAAAGTTCCTATACTTTGGCAAAATTCAATTGATCATCTTTGTAAAGCTCCAAGCATTGGATCCCTAGTTGCTAGATTTAAAAAAACAACGTTCGAGAACTATTGACTTCCACAATTTTAAACTAATTTATTGATAATGAATTGCTGTTATAGTTATCATCATTGTTAGTATTATCATGACCATGTGTGCCGTTTGTTTGTTATAATTATTATTATTATCATTATCATTATCATTATCATTATCATTATCATTATCATTATCATTATTATTATTATTATTATTATTATTAATATTATTATTATTATTATTATTTTTATTATTATTATTATTATTATTATTATTATTATTATTATTATTATTATTATTAATTATTATTATTATTATTATCATCATTATTGTTATTATCATCATTATTGTTATTAGTATTATCATTTTAATTTAATCATAACCATGTGTGCCATTTTATTATTATTGTTATTATTATTAGTATTATTATCATTATTATCTTTATATGTATCTATCACTTAGTTTATTTTTTTTTCTCAGGGCATCCCCCTATCAGGCTCAGCCCCTAGGGCTTGGGGTTGTCCTTCTTATATATGTCTATTTATCTATGCAATAATATCCAAAGAAACTATGTTTATATATAATCTTGTACATATTATAAGTAAATAAATCATTCATTCATTCAATATTCTAGGATCGAAAACGGAAATTATGAATCCGGGGAGCATGTTGGCACGCATATGGATTCACCAGCCCATTTCATCTATGGGGGATGGCACGTCGACGAAATTCCGACCTACCGACTGATCGGCCCCGCTGTGAAAATCTCCGTTCGTACGCAGGCGGCTACGAACAAAGACTACTCCCTGACGACGAATGACGTTTTGGCCTGGGAATCGAAACACGGTCGTATCCCAGACGGAGCCATCCTATTTCTAGAATCGGGCACCTCCCGATTTTACGACGAAGGAATGAAGAAATACGCAGGCGCTGATCAATTTATGGATGAAAATAACAACGTCCTTTTCCACTTCCCGGGATTTTCATCTGAGGTGGCCGATTTTCTAGTTAAGCATCGCAGAATCGTTGGAGTCTGCGTAGACGCGCCGAGCTTTGATATCGGCCCTTCGACCACCCTCCCCGTGCATCATATTTTTCTCGGAAATAAAATCTGGGCCATTGAAAATGTAGCCGACATGACAGCCTTGCCGACAACGGGTTCAATCGCTACAGTCTATCCTATGAAGATCCGCGGCGGGAGCGGGGCCCCGACAAGAGTCGTGGCGATCAAAACCAGTCTTCATATCTCGGCCGCGCAGCGCTCGCATTTGGAAGGTTTCTTAATCGCATCGGCGATAGTTTTCTGGTTTAACATGTAAGCCGCAATTAATAACGTAAGTTAGAATAACCTGTAGACTCATATGTTCATGATGAAAAGTCGAATAAGTATATTATTTATACGAATTAATGAAAAATTAAATTCGGAATTTATCAGTAAAATTTACAATTTTAATTTAAAAAACATCGACGTATTGAACTCTGTCTAGAGACCATCATCAGGCGTCTGATGTCGAATCTAAATGCAATGGGGAACCGGCACACCAGCTATCCCGTCCGATGGCGCAACTGAGGTATCAGACACACTCGATAAAAATTCGTTCATTGTCAAGTAACTTTGATCTAAATTTTCGGTCTCCCTTACCTAAAATTGGGCAAATCACGCATCGGCATAAACTCTGATAAGTCTTTAGAATTCATATATGCCACGATTTTCATTATTGTTCGATTTTAATCGATTTTAGAAGAAATCCAGCGTCGACGCGAACCTGGTGGATAATAGCGGAATTCCGATTATCACAGTAGCGTTGCCGACGATATCAAATTTAGCTACAATACAATAAATAACCGTCTTCATCGGATAGGCATTAAATCATCTAATAGCGATGACATAAACATAAACATTCAAACTCGGCGGCTGATCACTGGTCGATTTAATTTCGATAGCCATAGATCGTTATATAATACCATCTTCATCACGAATGAACGATACCTCAACTGCACCAAAATTAATTTACGAATAAAAAAATGGAAAATGTGAGTAAATTCATGCGATCTTCTATATTGAGAAATTTCTTATCAAGTCATCCGAATGTTTCAAGAATTAACGAAAAAACAATATACATTGATAATGAAATAATACTGCTTCGAAGTAACATACAGTGAGCTTGTACAAGAGAATGTTTCACCCTTTTTTTTAAACGAAAAATCTTTTTGAATTTTCTATATCTATTGTTAATTTCTAAATTTCCGAAAAGAAAACTTCTAGTGATGTTCTGTAACTGCCCCTGGAAATGTGGAATTTCTAAATCATGCAAAAGTCAAATCAATAGATATCTAGCCCTTAAAATGTATCGTTCCTAATATTAATAACATGCTCACAGTATTTGTCTCGAACAACTCTCGATCACCTATGATCTCGATCACAGAATCAGTTATATTCAGAATTCAAACACTGTTCCAGAACGATGCTCCTCATTCTAAAGTACAATCATTAGATACAAGGACCTAGTAGTATTTGGAATGCATTTTCCTACCATCTGTACGTTCAATATTAATTGTTTTTAATCTTAAAAAGCATCAGAAAATTACTAATTACCTTCTAACCCGAAAAGTCCTTGTCATTCACCATTTATACGTTTTATTTAATAATTTACGTCAATAGATTATTTATTTTCATCTAAAATCATCGTTTACGCATTACCCCTAACTTTGAGGTATAGATATATATTTGGTCATGATGTTTTTACTATTTCTAATGATATTACCATGATATTTTATGTTATTTATCTTTTTTTTACTTTAGTAATTTTGTAACTGTTGAGGGTGACATACGTAAGCACCAGCTTTCTCTGTACTATCATCGCTGGCTTGTTCTTACATTTTATATTTCCTTTATTGTCTAATGTAACAGCACAAACTTACATAACGGTACTATACATCAATCTGTAAGAATATATAACGTAAAAACAATTGCAGTTAATAAATCTATCTAATAAGTATGATAATAATAACAATAGATTCATTTCTAGGTTTTGGCAGGATGTACAAGGTTATGTACATGGATTTATCAAGAAAACCGCAATTTTCACTGGAACACGTTTTCTTCAGTAAGGCAAAATAAGTAGAACTATCACTTATTAAACAAAAAGGAAACTATCTTGAAAGTCTATTGGTGTAAAGTTATTGTGAATTAGAATATATCGAAACTTGAACTGAATTCACCGACAACCAGTCAAACCAATAAAGCCCCAATACCTATATCGTACAACCCCTTGCGATAGGAGCCACGAACTAATAGCCTCCTAAAGCTCACGTATCGTGACGAATATGACCTCATTTTTCATCGATCAACCAATGAAATTAAAAATTCCACCAAAATTTCAAATCTATTAAAATTGCATTTGCGTGGCTACTTCCATAGGTTAACCTTTATGAAACACTCCGTTTTCACAAAATAAAAGAATATTACATTCTATAGTCATCGAGAATATTTAAAATGAATCCAAACACCATCTGTAAACGGATCAAAAGGGAACCTCTCCCCTGCTTAGTGACTTAAGATCCGCCTTGAGCATTGATACCGAAAGATTCAATCATTGCTAAAAATTGCTTATTTTATTTGAGGCCAAAATGAGGGGGAAAGGAAGAAAATGTTCATCCCAACCAAATATGCTAGAAATTGTGAAACTGTTTCTCTTTGCATCTTAATTTCACTCATTTTCAACACAGAAGCTACTCCCGCGACCCGACAATTGCGTTGTTGATACCTAACAAAAAGTTTTACTTTGAAGATTAAAGATGCATGGAAAAATATTTCTAATTTTGAAAATTAAGGGGAAATTACGAATATAGCTGATTACATCGTATAAGAAATCGGGCATCGTTGTTCAAATTTTGGCTGTGACACCAGGTTGATCCAAGCGGATTCGTCGATTGCCGGAGTCACAGAGTCCTCGTTTGTATTGCTACTCAAACGTCTGACACTAGTAGTTGGTGCCAGTTTTAAACGTTTAGTCGACGCTGGTAGGTGTACCTGAAGGCCTGGAAAGCGAGTCAAACAGGTGCTGTCCTCTTTTACATGCCGGTTGAGTATCGAGACCTCCACAGTTTTGGCAAGTCTGCAAAAAGAAATCGCTTACGCATTCAGATTCTGTCACAGTATCAACAAATTATTTGCATATTTAAATTAGATGCTTTCCGAAATTGTTTGCTATTTAGATCATTGTTTCTGTAATTTAAGCAAATTGGAATTGGAAGCCTTTCCCATTTTAAGGCGTTTTCATATTCAAATTAGATGCTTATTCGAAAATTATTGATTCGAAAATCGTTTAAAGAATGGAGCTATGTGGCTAAAGCAAAAAAAAAGTCGAACTCTAATTCTTGGTTTTAGCTGCAATTGGAAACTATCGTTTTCGATGAGGGCAGCAATATTCAAAACGGTTTTTAGCTAAAACCTGTTTTAAGAAATACGAATCAGAAGAGAATCAAATAGTCTACAAAACTATACATACCCCCTTTTTGTTTAGAATAAACGGAAATAATCGGCCGAACATAGATAAAAGAAAAGAAAACAGATAATGAAACATAAATTATGGTTTTCTTGCGCTAAAATAAAAAAAAAGATTAAAGTTGTTTTGGTGCGGCGTCATTCAAAGGACAACGTTTTGGTCTGGGAGAACCTACGATTCTTTTTTTGCGATTGCTAATCAATACTCGCTACTCTTTTGATTGGTCGAATGTTAGAACATTCAGAACGTTTTTGTTTAACATTGATTGACATAATTAACAAATTAGATTTAAAAATAACAATGCAATCATTTTAAAATATGGAAGTCCTTACCCTCTAGAAGCGCACGTGGACCAATCGAAAATATAGAAAATAGAAGTAAAAAACCAGTTGATCAAAATTTTCTGTTTTTGTGATATTTTTAACGATATTAATAACTAGAAGACGAGATAAAAAATTGTCATACTTACAAATAACTTCAGAATCTGCGTTATAGGTATGAAAAATAAACATAAAGCATCACATTTAAATATCGTTCAGGCTTTAAACGTAATTAAGATTTCGATGGCAATGTTCCACAGTCGAGGCCCATGACCAGTCTTAGCTGATTAAGTTCTATAGCCAATCTAATAACCAAACAACATTCAGATACCGAATTTTAGTTTAATAACCGATCTAACAACTTGAGATCAATCTACGCCTTTTTTTCTGACAACTATGCACCAGTTGGAAACGACCGGTGTGAGACCAGTTCCGACTAATATTTATATCGTGGAAGCCATCAGATCTTCGAGTAAACATATTTGATTTTTCTTACCGGCTGTTTGTTGAATGGATTGTAGACGACATGAAAATGAAGAAACAGAATGATGTTTTTACTTTGATTGATCGAATTTGGGCTACTTTGGCAATTGAACATTCCAATCTAGGCAAGTGAGGATCGGCCAGGGATGCAATCGGACATTAAATAATCAACTACTTTCCACGGAAAGCAAGTGAAGAACCACCAGGTGTCGCTTGTGCAATATGACTTCAACTACTGAGACAACATAGGTTGCCACTTTTGGCAAGCAGCCAGGATCTTTCAATTCACTTTTATTAAGTTTGTGTGTGTAACAGTCTCGGCTTGTTCTAGATGCGCCAGCTGGTGGTGGCAAAGAAAGAAGCATATATCGCTTACCCCGCAGTGATAAAAACACGTGCGTTTTTCGAGATCACCGTTCTGGACAGTTTTACAACATC
This sequence comes from Tubulanus polymorphus, assembly GCF_964204645.1. NCBI lineage: Eukaryota > Metazoa > Nemertea > Palaeonemertea > Tubulaniformes > Tubulanidae > Tubulanus > Tubulanus polymorphus. Next base: position 19,078 of record NW_027437442.1, on the reverse strand, counting down.
GCGTACATTTCTGTAACGATGACGTCATCGGCTTGGTGAGGGGCCGTTCAGCTATCTCCGAAGCGTCTCTCGTACCCGGGCGACTGGTCAGGAACGTCCGTGCCGTGTCTGGTCGTTCGCCCCAGTCACCGATAGGAAGCGTCTCCTGCGACCACGTGGTTAACGGGCGGGATATCGGACGCCTCCGACCGCTGTAGAAATCTGCCGTTCTAACCCTTTTTTCCCAGTAATTTTTCTCCGATTTTTTGACCTGGTTTTGCGCGGCTGTCAGGTCTTGATAATGCCTGCGTACCGAGGCAGAGGTTAAACGTCGACCCTCGGATACGTCACAGCGCAGTCGTTGGCTTAGGCAATTTTTCCGTTTCTGATGCGTGAACAAGTCGCAATACAAAGTGCGCATGCCACATACATCGCAATTCACGATCCGGAACGAACACGTGTGTCCGTGCGCGTCGAAGTCCTTCCGTTTGATTTTCAGAAGACAACCGCGAATCCTATTCCCGCATTCGAGTTGTGCATTTGGGCAGTCGGTCGCCAAATGATCGGCAAGAGCCGATAAAGGGTGAACACTGCCACAGCGGTTCACGCAGCGTAATTTCAAACTGAGTAGTTTTGACTTGAACTCCTCTGGTGGCTGGCTTGGTTTAGCGTTCAGCGGCGTTTCGCAAATCGGACAAAATCTGCTGGTTTTTAGTTTCAGCCTTCGTCGGATGCAACTGGAGCAGAACACGTGCGGACAACAGTTCGCAACCGGTTCCGCAAACACTTTGTCGCATATCGAGCAAATTAAATCGTCTGGTATTTCACCTAAAAACAGATCTTTATCCAAACCCATAGAGGCTGAATCTGAAATGTAAATAGAATTCGCGTTGACAATTGGCTGAGAAGCGATTACTTCTACTTCTTTAAAATGTACAGAAACCATACCGCCTCTCCCTCCATTTCCTCTCATTCCCTCCCACCTCCCCTCTCCTTTTCTCTCTCCGTCTCCCTGGTAACGAATCGAAATGAATTTTTGTTAAAGCTTTCCTACCTGTTCAAAAAGTTATCGTAAAACACATTTCAATTTAGTAACATTTATATTTCGTGTAATAATAATAAGCTTTCACAAAACTTTCAGTCTAATATTGTGTTAAACTGCTGGAACTCGATTCTTTCATATGATGCAACCTATAAGATGAGCTTGTTTCTATAAATAAGAAACCGATTTCATACGTATGCGTTACATTGTACACGTATGCATACTACGTGAATGATGAATCTTACGCGGACGCACATCGGCTGACCTTATATCAGTTATATCATTCTCAGGTCTTTGGACAACAGATCCGGAATCTACCGTATGCTGTCATTGGTCAGTTTGCCTATTTAATTTCTTTTAGGAGTATTTGGGAATTCGGCTACTTTTCTGATAATGACACGTGGTAGATTCCGCCGTTTATCTTACGCTAGCTATTCGATCGCTTTGTCTCTCAGTGATTCTATTTACTGCATACGTTTAACTTTTATGCCGGTTTTACAGTCTGTTCTCTTTCACGTTAAGATAATTCCCATATCAGTGATGACCTCGGCGATCAATTGTAAAGTCTATGAATTTTTGGTGGAGCTTGGTGGCGCAAATAGTTCGTGGTTGATAGTTGCTATTTCAATAGAACGTGTGATAGTTGTACTCTTCCCGGTCACATCCTGTTTGATTTGTACACCTAGAATCGCGAGATATGCTATACTGACAATATCTGCAGTGAATGCGCTGGTTCTATACCTGACACCTGTTCTGGCGATACATTTTTCTGACAGGTTTCTGATGTTTGACCAAATAACGTTTTTACCATAATTGTCAGCTACGGAAACCTTATAGCGTTGACTTTGATTATCATATCAAACTCTGTTATAATCGTTCACTTATTTCGGGGTTCAAAAATGGTGTTATCTGATCAGAAAACTACAAAATCAAAACGTACAACAATAATGCTTGTAACAGTTTCACTCGCATTCGCAATGTTTACGCTTCCACCTACTATCATTTCATTTTTAACACTATCGACGGAACAGAGAGAATTTCTATTTGATATTTTCACACTATTCCATGTTTGTAACTTCGTGAATTTTTACGTATATCTTTTACTGGAACGTGAAATCCGTGATTATTTCTGTATAAAGATCTGCTGTAGAATTTCAATCAAATGAACATTTATTTCCTGTTTGATTCACTTCATACAAATCTAACCCGTGTTCCCTGAGCACTGGTAGTAACAGTAACATTCAGTATATTACGCTGCCTTATCAATTTGTATCTTAGGACAATTAAAATCCCCATTCGACAAATCATTGGATTTCCCTTTTAGTTGCTTTAATACATGACATAGAAAATCGTTTAGAAAGAGATCTAGTTTGAATTCATTTTGAAACTAAATCTCACCGTATACTTTTTTCTTATTGCAAGGTTTTGATAAATATCGTTAGTACGACTGAATAATCCACTTTACGGTGGTACCACATTGCTTTTCCTCTGTTTACAGTGGCGTGTATTTCAAAACACAGACTTCGGAAAATCAAAATTCACTCTTCACAAACCATTGAACTTTTGTTTTTTGTTACATAGTATTTTGTGCAAAACACGCAAACAAACACATACAACTACACACATGTTGAGAAGTTATATCATTTTTGTTTCAAATTTTTAGAATGCACCTTTAAACTAAAGCATATGCTAAAATCTGTTATTCTGCTATGAGAAGTTTTCAGTACCGGTAATGTATGGTAGCCCGCACCGTATCAGTGTCAAATTTTGCAGGATTTAACAGCTTCATTGATTGGTTTCTGAAAATAGCCCGGTCGCGAGGGTGAACACTGCAGAGCCAGAATTAGAAAATCTTGAGAATTGGTGTCGGTAACGAATGTAATCAAGTTTTGCTTATTCTCAATGACTTTCTTACCTTACTTTCTCGTAGGAAGCCTCTATCCGTTTCACTGGTTGTACCTATGCGCTGTTAATTCGAAATTTAGTCGAATATGCTCTCAATGTATACACGCAATATATGATTAATGCAGTATACATGCTCGTGGACAGAAAGAACGATTTCGCGAAAACCGGTTCATTTGGGTGTAAATATAGCACTCAGTTCGAATGCTTAAGATTGATTTCAATTCGCGGCCAAAAGACGGATAAACAAAAACCCGTGAGAGAACGCGGCTTTCTTTCAAAAGAAGAAGAAACTGCAAGTTTTCTCATCAAAGGAAGGTATTATGAATGATATATTCTATGAACACTATTTATTTGTTTAAGTCGGCTGATTAAAAGTGTCGTGTAAGGTAAAGCATTGCTACTTACAATACGAGAACTAAACGAATATATCTTAATTCGAACCTGGGGTAAAATTGCGATGCCTTCTTCGAATCTATCGGGGATTCCAATGTGGCAAATGAATATCCACCAGATGTCACTATTGTATAGAAGGCCACTGAGGCGTGTGTAGAGGACTATACGTGTTGGAAGCATCGAAGAAAATACCTATCAGTGTCGAATGCGAAATTATTATGGTACACAACAGATCACCGCACTCAGTATAAAACCATGAAATTTTTTGACGCCTTATAAAACGTTACCATAATGAAACCTAAACAATGTTAACCATTCAGCGTCATTTTACAAACGACTACCGTAAATCGATGTGTAAAACGTCACAGGTCTATGTGTACACATACAAGCTATTTGGCATAATATTATTGACAAAGATGTTGAATGGCTTCCTGTGATTATATAATGACCTTTATTTGAACATCGGAATGCTATATATTGCATTGAATACCATTGGAAGACGTATTGTAATAGTAATGGATGTATGATTATTTCAGAAGCAAAATGAAAAGAAAACTCAAAATGATAAGAAAATCGGATATTCGGTCAAAATGGCGGATGTATACACGATTTGGAAGTCTGATATAAAATTAAGACCCTGACATGGGGATGCTGGTGGAATGTCGAAGCCATCTACGATCCGTGTAGGGCCGGCGTGAATTTCATCTGCGGCTACAAGCGGTCAATATAGAAATGTGTAAACATATAATATTTCAATATTCAAATGTTTTAGAAAATTAGTTCGATATTATGGGTATGCAGGTTTCATAAGACTAGCAATTTATAATAGCATAGCAATTTATAATAGCATAGCTGTCATATACGGCTCCGTGTCCTCTGATGGCATGTGTATTACGCGACAATTCAATTCAATTCTTGATTGATCTTTATTACATATAAAATTCCCAAAAAAGTTTAAAATTTTAAAATAAGAAAATACAACATACAAAACACATGCGTAATTCATACAGAATAATATTCTAAATGAAATTGTCTTCAACCCAGACTCAAGAGGATATCGAGCGTAAATGAGAACCAAACCGGGGACCGGCCGGGCCGGCTGGCTAGGCCACATGATATGCTCCAAGGTCACTGTGATGAAGGAGTAACGAGACGAGTATTACTGTATAAGTTAACTATTCATTTGACGCACGCAAATAAATAGTTAACCTATACAATATTTACTCGTCTCGTTACTAATTTTAAACCTGGTTAACACGGCTACTCTACGAATATGATGAAGGAGACATCATACGAGCTCTTTCCCCAACCACGGAGGCAATGAAGTTGTACACCAGCTTAGAGGGAAACGGAATGAAGTCGGTCACAAGTTATTAATTATTCATTGACGATTTTCAATAACGAAAACCACCACTACAGTCGAAGACGACTGGTATCATCTACCCAATCGCCAAATATCATAATATCCCCACATTTCTCAAAGCTTCGATTTCAAATTTGCAATTCCACATTAGCTTATCCCAAAAATTCTACTTTTTCTTTGCAGCCGTCAAATAATTTATTAAAATTAATTTTCTTGTTATACTTATGTGACGGGTTAATGTGGACACTGGAGTCTGAGCGAATAAAATTCATCGCTTATTTAAAATGGTAGAAACATGTTTTTCTTTCGTCGTTCGAGGGAATATTTGCGGTACGTTTAAACGACTTTTTACAGACGGTTTATATTTCGCATATGTACAAACTAATGGCACGACCGACAACGTGCCTACTCGCTTCATGTACATCTCATTAAAATGAAACCTAATACAATTTTGTTTAATAATCAATAATTCACATTATGCGTAGTAACTAATGTCTTCGTATATTCTACTGGGTCGATGTTTGGGTTATTTTGATGAAGTACTTGGTCCTCCTTGTGGCACCAGTGAAACTACGACCATATACCAACAATAGTTTTATTTTAAATGATTTCGAGGTGTTGTGTTTATGAGATTACGCAAAATATAAAAGATTTATTACAAACAAACAAGCTTTAAAGTTGTTTTTATTCCGTATCTAGGTTTTCCTACAAAAGGTGTAAGAAAAGTTTCAGAAAAGGTGTACAGATGTGCCTATCAGCGAAGCGTGCTTCCCCCGATGTTCATTTATCTTAGCATATGGCCAGGGTATGGCCATGTAGGCCATAAAATCAATTAGACAGTTATTCTAATTGATGAAACTATTGACATTTTGAGGTGCTCCCTTAGGACATATGCCTTTTACGGTCATCTTTATTTTCATTGTTTCTCATGAATCCAGTGCGAAGATAATCATGAGGTTTGGATGATTATGATGATATATATATAATTTTGATATTTCTAAATGCTTAAAAGGCACATCGCACATACGAATTGAAATGTGATCATCAGAGCATTTTCCTCCGTGTGATGATTATAATATTTTCAACGCAAGTTCATGCTTGAATGAGCGTCATTATTACCCAAAAAAAACAAAGTAATAAATATAGCTGTAAAGCAGCGATAACGGGTTTTCTGGATGCATGTGATCGAAAGGAAAAATTAATTACCGGGTTTTCGATGGAAAAAATAAAATGAGATGATTTGGATATTATCGGAGCAATCCTCTTTTTGGTTGATTGGTCTAACCCCAGTATAGTCCCCCGTGATTTGGAAATTCTCGGAGCCCTCCTTTATTTACTTACTAAATGACGTCACAAACTGTGATTTCGCTGGTGCTTGTTGTCTAAGAATTCAATTCAATTCTTTATTTACAGTAACCTAATAAGTAATTTTAAGTTTCAAATAGGATGGAAAGTACATTCAGACAATCTGTTGGTTCAGAGAGACCGTTATTACAGTATCAATTTATACATTTCGTTTCGAAGCTGTCAGTTGCCGAATCTGAATGAAGATGAATTTTATTTGACGAAATCGGCGGAAAATATATAATAATAATGATAATCAACAGAATTTCAAGAGGGTTTTCGACGAAAGTCAGAAAACCCTAATTAAGAGATAATTAAAAAAGTCAAAAACTATTAGGAAATGCGACATTTAATAATAATGTTATAGTATGGGCTTTTTACCTTTCATAAAACATATAGGTGAGTCGATATTTCAGCCAGAATATTTTCAAATATTTATTCCCCCCCCCCCTCTCGTAAGCGGAGGAGTAAAACATATTGGCCAGGTGTCGATCATTTTGGATAATCCCTTACGTTACCAATGTAAAATGATGGGGTGTTTTAGGTTTTAAGCTATCAACTGTCCTGTACTGACAACACGAAACTGGTGTGTAGGGTATCGACTGCCAACTGTGCTGTACTGACATCACCAAATTGGTGTGTAGGGTGTCTACTGAAACTGTTCTTTCAAGCCATTTCCCCGGTATGTTGGATGTCGTTTGTCATCACCTGCAGGACAGCTCAACTATTGAGGATCCAATTCGTGGAACTTTCATATCCATATTACGACACCTTCATATTTGAGCTTGCACATTAAAACATTTCAATAATACATGTTCACAGAAGCTCATCTGCATTATGTCATTCAAGCGACAGGGCTACATATGGTTCCATACAATTACGCCTGTGGTACCTATGACACGCCGCACAGCGAGTCTTTTGGAATGACTTTATTGCAATTATTATTCTAAATTTGCATAAATAATTGTATATTTTGTATTTTTTCTTTTATTGGTCATAACTTCTTCAATAAATACTAATTCTGCATCCAAAGATTGTATATTGATATCTACATAGTTTGGACAATTTTAATGTGGTACTGACGCAAAAATCGTTACCGGGATCGCTCTCGACGAGACTATTCTGTGTTTTATTGAACAGCTGTGGATTTTTAACCATATTTACTTCCATCCAACATAACTTCAATGTTGATCACGCCGAAGTCTGTTTAAATAATTATTGAATTACAGTTAATATAAATTCATGTATTATTTCTAGCAAACATACCTTTGGAGGAAAGCAACGTGAGTATTAGAATTAGCAATTCGAACATGATGAGCAGGGAACCTGCGGGCTAAAATTTCTTTAAGGGGGGAATGTTGTAGAGGCTTAGGACCGTGTAAGTGCCCTTTCTTGTTTTTTTTGGTATTGATAGACGACTGAATGTGTCTTTTTCATTGAAATTATCATCCTTAAAAATCCTTTTGTACGTTTGTGATTGATGGGAACGACTTCATGTGCCCTTTCTAATTTTCGAGAAATTTTTTTAGAAAATTTAAAAAATAGGCGTCATTTGAAAAGGGAACTTTCACTAAAAGGGGGTTTGTCCGAGCCCGAATCAAATGACATGAACAACAAATCAGGAGAAAAAGAAAACAATTTATGCTTTATATACAATACCAGAATTTCAAAAATATTTATAGGAACAGTGCATTGGACACGTACCGTACTGTACCTTCAAGCATCAATCAAATATAATATTCAAACCCCGATCGAACCCGAGCGGCGGGATCGACGGCATTACCGCAAAGATATATTCTTTACACTTTCGAAAAAATATTCGTCAAATTTTGAAAGTTATTTTGTATCTGTCTTCGCAAATCACTTAGTTGACGAAAATATGGTCTTTTCTTAACGCAAAAGTCCTTAGGTAAAGGGATTCTTTATTGATCTGACGTCTATTCAATTACGTAGTTCCTTCTGCAGTACGAGTAGGAATGTATAACTTAACGATAACTTTGCCAGGCCCGTAGGCAGAGTTACTACTGGGATTAAACATCTGGCGACGCTATGTTGATAGTGAATCATCGAAACATTATGTTAATTCATTTTCAGCTGTGTCTTATGTTTTACGTGATTTCAACGGAGTTTCAATTTAGAGTTATGAAAATGGAAGCGGCTGACTTCGGTTAAATTCTGGGAAGGGTCTAAAACCAAATTTAAGTGTGCTTTATTCAATGGGGCTCCTTTCCAAATTATTTTACAACGTCAATGCGAGCACCGAAGCCATCCCGGGGAGTTTGGGGCTCTCGGTATGGGAGGTGCAACGTCACGTTGGCCCACCAGGTGCTGTGACGAATTCTCAGTCTTTCGTTGTGAAATTAGTTCATTTTCAAAGTTGCTCAAAAATTGGTAAAAGATAACCGGTGGATAAAATATCATAATAACAATGAAGTTCAAATAATCACCAAGTCAACTATTTACTTGTTAACTCCAACCAACTTTTGGTCAACTTTCCCAAAGCTTTTTACTGATAACACTAGAACGACAGTAATTTTAACTTAAAGAAAAGTTCATCGAATAAATTTCGATATGTACAAAATTATATAGCGCTGAGTTTACAATCAATAATCGACGAAACACTTCCGTGTTTGGTGAAACAGATGTGAATTTCGAAATATTTGCTCTCATCTAACAAACATAATAATATCTCTTCACTCCTGATCAAGCCGAAGCCTGTTTAAATAATTCATCGATTCTTGCTTCAATATATTCACCGTTTATTTCTAGCCAACATTTCGCTAGAAGAGACAGTACTCACCCGTTCATTGCAACGTAAGTATTAAGATTGGTGATTCGAACATGATGAGCAAGAACCCCGACATTCTTCAAATCCCTTATAGACATGACATTGACTCGTTATGTAAATCGGTTCGAATCCCTTCGAGGGACGAACATATGGTAAAGTCTGGCTATGTTATCAGGTTCGAATCCTTGCGAGGGGGAAATATGATAGAGTTTTTCGATGCCATCAGATCCAAAACCCAGCGTGGGTGAAATTTGGCAGAGTCTCTCGATACTATCAGCTTCGAATCCATGTAAGAGTGGAACGTGGTAAAGTCTCCCGGTGTGAAAAAGGGGGTAGAAAAGTGACAGCGGAATTTATAGATATGAGTTAACATTTGATTTATATGAACATATTCGCATTTCTAGGCATTATTATCGGATTCTCCAGATTAGCCACTAAAAATGCTGAGTAAGTATACTGCTTAAATATTTGTACTCATCTGTTTGGAACCAACAAATTTTAAGATTTATCAAATATCAAATTAAACCAACATTATTACGTGGAAATTCGTTGCAGGTCAATTTAAACTCAAATAGTTGCAGAACATTGTTGAATTAAACCCACACGTTGGCGGATCACGCCCTTTTGAATGTGTGTAGTTACATTAATCACTGAATTCTGTTTAAAGGATACTCTCACCGGTCAGGTTTTATAAAGATGGGGTGCAATTTAGTTGTGTGGGCTAGAGACATGTTGTACAACATGCAAGCTGATATGGTCGGAGAAAATAAGCTGTATATGTATATATTGGGTCAGGATAAAACGTGGGGTAGTTGATTGGGTCACTGTACGGTACCTTACATCTCACATCGTACGTGCCTTTTTAGAATAGTTTCCGCCCAGGGGAAGTTAATATCAAAACACATAAATTCTCTTCTTAAACTGAATCAAAGGTGTTTAAATGCACATTGAAAGTTTGAATGGCACGAAGTGCTTTAGGAAACCAGTTTAAAACTACATTGAAGTTGTTTTGTATTCAGTGACTCAGCTATAACTAAAGTAGGTTTGAGTCCCGCCATTCCATCATTTCAACGTACACGAGGAATAACACTTTTATGAAAAGGTCCTTGCACGACATCGTTAAAAGATTTTTGTATAAAAATGCATGAAATATGGAGTACCCTATCCGCTACCCCGTGTCTTGTCCTGCGCTGTGTACGTATACGTATGTGAATAATCAAATCTTGGAGGCACAACACAGACATTGCCAAAGGATTGAATTAAACGTATACAACATATGTACTAGGTCCACAGTCAACATAAAACCGTGTTACAATGGAAATAGGTTCCAGAGTAATCAAGCAGTTCAATAACACGCGTTGCTTTCCGTTGCAGGTTTGATTAAACTGGCTGTTCCGGTATGCACGATGTTTGCTGCCGCCTGGGCCTTCGCTATAGCAAATGACGAAAATCGGAAAGAAGAATTGGCCGAAGCTGAATTGTTTAGAGTAGCCCGGCGATTCCAAAGTGGATAATCGCTTTATCCACCGAAAACGCATGTACACAAGACGTAAACTTCTTGATCAATAAATGTGTTTGAGCATCGTATAGGTGAACCTGAATTCTCTCAATTATATGGGGGGGGGGGGGGGGGGGCAGTGGTCGCCTCTGATTGTCTCGTTGTCGTGGGTTTAATAGTTACATGAATGATGTTTATCAATGATTTGTGTATACGAAGTAGGTCAGATGTAGTTTGTGGTGCGTGAAAAGAGAGGATTTGAGTTTGTGGTGTGATTTTCAGTAGAGAGTTTCGGTGTGTTAATTTTGAAGTGGCCTGGTTCTGTTACTGTTTGTGAAAATGAGTATTAAAAAAGCCATTTGAACCTTGTGTAATTCCGTAATTCGGAAACTAACAAATGTGGAGAAACCTTTCGACAATGTTCTACTCAGATGCTTATTCAACAGATGGGTAAATTCTGGTGCGGAAGAATAAACCGAATTATTAGTTGTTGTGGAGCGTCGATCATTTTACGTGTTAAAAGAGGAAATTGCTTCACGCACAATATTGAAATTTCCGGATTCTAACAAACCTTTCATTGTTTTTCATTATTTGTTCAGATGTATTTTCGATATGGCAGCAGAGAATTAACTTCGTTTATCTTCCAATTGAAGCGCATCGTACACGCGATTGGAACGATTTAAAGCTGATACAACATGGTTACAATGTCTGGTATGCGTTTAATTTCTTTCCCAAACGCCAACCATTTTCCAATTTAAACGTAAACGAAACGGAAAATACACGTTGACGATGTTAAGTTCATTCCTAGCTGTAAGGTACCGCAGGTATAGGCGGTTCCTTGATGCAGGAATACGAGGGGCAGAATTTTCCATTGATATAAGCCTTGCTTCAGTAGAGAAACTACGAGCAGCTGAAACTCGGGTTTTCGACACTCGAGAAAGAATGCTGTTATAGAATTTAAAATCCCTGGAGAGTCGCTAAAAGAAGCGGCCTGATGTAATAGCAATATGGATCGAATACTATTTGGTGTATCTCGATGACTGAATGATGAAAAAATAGAATTGATATATGATAATAAAAGCAGGATATGAATTGAATACTATTGGTACTGACTCGATGACTGAATGATTGAAGAAATATGACATCATATCTTTACAATTTATTACATCTGATGAAGTATTGAAAAGTTTCTTCTGATTGTGTCCAATTGTTGTAGTTCGATTGAAAGTAAGGCTGCTGTTGATTTTGCGGAAAATGGCTGTAATTTTATGTTTCCATTAAAGTTCCACATTGAGCGTGAAAAAAGTATTTCATTTTTTTTCTATTTTGAGCTAGAAAACTTAGTTTTGGATCCAAATCTGACAATGTGGTTGGTACATATTGGCCATAACAGTAGACTGGTTTGGAGAGGATTGAATTTCTCACCAGCTTGTCACTTCCTTGATAATGTGACTTTCTTATTTTGTGTCAGCTTTTTGTCGAGCGTATCTGCTGAGTCTGGTCATTTTCATCATCGTCGTCGTCGTCGTCGTCTGTCGTTGTGTTTTACTTCTAGCTACAGCCGATAACAATTACAGATTTGTTTATGTTGATGTTTGGGCAGCGGGTAGGGCTGGTGATGCTGGTGTATTCAATGATTCATCAATAAAGAACGCACTGGGTGATAATTCATTAAACCTTCCCGATGAAAAATGTACGTATTGGAGAATCAGAATAAAAAATTAACTATCATCTAGTCGGCGATGATGCATTCGCATTAAAAATACGATGGTGAAGCCCTTCTCACATAGAAACCTTTACAAAAGGAAAACATTTTTAATCATCGGCTTTCAAGGGCTCGTCGAGTTATTGAAAATGCTTTTGGCATCCAACCGCTTTAGAGCATTTTTGATGACAATCTCTCCCCCGACAAAGTAACCAGCCTGATATTGGCCGCATGCTGCTAACACAACTAATTTAGTAAAAAAAAAAACATTCTTATGCAAGTGTCGGTGACATTGAAAAAGACAACCATTCGATGTCAGCTGGTATATGGCGAAGTGCATAGTACATCAAATGATCGAAATCCAACTAAAGATGCAAAAGCACAACCATAGTTTTTGGCCACCTATTTCTCAGAATCAGGAGCTGTACCGTAGCAGTATTCGATAGTTTAAAATCGGTAGCAATTTTGTTCATGTTGTAACTATATTGATATTGTTACACACAATAATAATTTTTCGCCACCTTTTTCTCAAAATTAGAAGCTGTGCCGTGGCAGGATTCGATGGTTTAAAATCGGTAGCGATTTTGTTCATGTTATGACTATATTGATATTGTTACGAACAATAATAAAATGCAAATTGAAATGTTCTTATACTTACTTGATTTAAATTTGAGACTGAAGGTCTGCTGGCTATATGCGGAGCAAGGATCTGCAGCTTATCCAGAAGCCATTTGGTTTTGTTTTAAATTTTTCTGGCTGCACTCCCACTAGGCGGCTTAGATTTTTCAGCCTTGCAGTACTTATCTCGCAGTCCCTTCAATTTTCATCTTACCCATTTTACTGATAAAAAAGATTGTATTCTTAAAAATAGCTGTCTATTTTAACTGCTAGAATCGAAAATATGGAAAGATCTCAATTGTTTTGGGCAGTAATTAATACGACCACAATTTTAATTATTTATCATTTGAAAAAAGATTTCCGTATGTTTTTTACCATCCTTGTTCATGCAATTTCCTTGAAGGCCTTTTCTTTCTTGTCGCGGTCTCGAAATTCTACGCTGTCGGGAATATTTTCCCGCCACGGATTATATTGTATTATTATTTTCCCGCGTGACATGCGCGGTGGTGTTGTAGAGGGCGTTGGATGTGTGTGTACTAGAGCTCTCGCAAGCAGGGCGGAAGTGTATGAAATTACTCTAATAAACCTTGTTTATACGTTGAATGGAATTCGTTATATGTTAGTTATTTATGTCTTCCTGACATAAAATTGGTCCCTCGAACCTAAGAGAAGAATCATGGAGGATTTGAAGAAATTTACTGGAACTCGTCGTGGGTTACGTTCGGTCATAACAAGGTACGTGAATGACATTAACGCTTTGATATCTGCCTGCACGACCGATAACCAGGCACTCATAGATCATTCAAAACATGTCGACGAAAAATTGTCAGAATTAACATCGTGCCACTACGAAATTGTATCACTCCTCGCCGGAGATGATGAAATTGAGAAAGAATTCATGACACACGACGACTATGCACGTTCCGTCGCTGAAACTAAACGCGAATTTGCAGTATACAAATGGAAAAGTTGAAAGTTTACAGCCCTCGTTCAGTCCATCAAATCCCAGAACTTTGCCAATTAAACTACCAGTTTTACAAATTCCGAAATTTTCTGGTAATGTTTTGGAGTGGAGCAGTTTTTGGGATAGCTTCGAAACAGGTGTTCATAGAACCGATATTCCGACAATGAATAAATTCACATATTTGCGTTCATGTTTGTCCGGTGAAGCTTATTCTTGTATTGCCGGTATATCGACCTCCGCCGATAACTACACAATTGCCGTTGATCTACTGAAGTCACGATTTGGGGAAACTTCGCGCTTAATATCAGCCTATATGAAAGCTCTATTAGAGTTAACCGAGCCATCTAATACCGCAGCTAGCATTAGAGCATTCTACGATAAGCTTATTTTATATGTCCGATCGCTCGAAGGTCTTGGAAAAACTCCAGACAGTTATGGTGAATTATTGATTCCGGTCTTGCTTGAACGGTTGCCAGTCACATTAGTACAAAATATGACCCGGGGTCGGAATTCGACTATTTGGTCATTCCCAAATTTATTGATATGCTTAAAGAATGAATTGGATATACTAGAATTATGTAACAAAACTGCTGTTAAGCCTGATTTCGAAGCCTCTGTGTTTATTGCATCAGGGCAGGTGGATAAATATCCGTTTTCTTCTCGAAATTGTGTATATTGTGGAGAGAAACCCTCATCTATAAATTGTATTAAATATGATGTAGAAGCCAAGGTGAAATTTATACGAGAAAATCGTCTTTGTTTCAACTGTTTACGTACAGGACATATATCCCTTAACTGTAAATCAGAAACTAGGTGCAAATTTTGTAGGAAAAAGCATCATAGCAGTATTTGTGTTTCTAATAATTCTAATTCGGTAGGCTCGAACTATCATAAACATACAAGTACTCAAAATTTGCAACTGGGTTCACCGGCGCGTAGCCAGAATCATAAAGGCCAGAATAGTTCTCTACATAAAGTTGGTCCTCAACGAAATAATGTCTATTCAACGCCGAAGGTTGACAGATCAACTCAAATGCATACTCAATGTTCGCAGCGTTTTAATAATTGTGTTCTGTTAAAAACGGCTGTTATTCATGTTTTAAGCAAAGATTATTCAACTGAAATTGGCGCTTTATTTGACGACGGTTTTCAGAGGACGTTTGTCAATAGATCTTTGGTTAATTTGTTAGGCTTGAAACCCATTCGAGCTGATCAGATAAATATTACTGGTTTTGGTGGTGTCAATTCAAATCCACAAATCCGTTCTCTGGACGTCGTCAGTTTAAAGGTCTAGTGTACCGATCAATCCATAATAAACATTGAAGCTTTAGTGGTGCCACAAATAGCACAACCTATTAGTCTTGGTGATAGAACCGTACTTAAAGATTACAATTATCTACAAGGTTTAATCTTAGCTCATCCTATTGATGATGAGACATTTTCAATTGATTTATTGATAGGTTGTGATTTTTATTACGATTTTGTTATGGAGAATCAGATCCGCCCGGATAATAGCTATGGTCCTATTGCGTTAGAGTCCAAGGTTGGGTATTTTGTTAGTGGCCCTGTAGCGGATTTTTCTCAAACTAGCATTTCTTCATTTCTCAGTACGTTGACAACGCTAGATGACACTGAGGCAACCAAGTACCATGATTTTTGGACTCTTGAATCCCTAGGCAGACAGCATCCCGATGACTCACCTGAAACCTTGACAGTTTATGATTATTGCGAGAACCTTTTGACTTATGACGCTGATCGAAAAAAATACATAGCTCGGCTCCCATGGAAACCTGCTCATCCACCTTTATCTGATAATTTTGCTATTTGTTTTCACAGGCTTAAGTCAACAGTGAAACGATTAATTAAAACCGGACATCTTTCAAATTATTCTGCCATCATTGAAGATCAATTAAACCGAGGTTTCATTGAGGAGGTATAGACACATCAACAAACCGTACTGCATGTCATTATATTCCACATCATGCTGTGTATCGAGATTCTTCGACTACTTCTTTGAGAATAGTTTTCGATTGTTCATGTAAAGCTAGTAGAGACGCAGTTAGTTTAAATGACTGTTTGGAGGTTGGCCCGAGACTTCACAATGATTTATCGTCTATTTTGTTAAGATTCAGACAACACAAATTTGTTGCCGTATCGGACATTGAGAAGGCTTTTTTGATGATAGAACTTCACGAGGACGACTGTGATTATACACGATTTTTATGGTTTCAGGATCCTCATGACCTTGATAGTGAACTCAGAATTTTTCGATTCCGATCAGTTTTGTTTGGTGCGACTTGTTCGCCTTTTTTGCTCAATGCTACGATTTTGAAACATTTAATTCAGAACCCTAATGAGATATCTGACGCAATTAGACAAAATATCTATGTAGACAATATCATATCGTCTTTTATTGATGACGCATCTGCAGTCGACTTTTATCACGGTTGTAGAGAGTTACTATGTCGTGGTGGTTTCAACGTAAGGGCTTGGTCGAGTAACTCACGGGAAGTTATGTCACTTGCAAATTCTGAAGGAGTTGCAGAGAAACCGGGTTTAACCTCAGTAGTTGGTTTGAAGTGGGATTCGTCTACAGATGAAATCAGTTTTCATGAGGTGTCTTTCCAGCGTTCGAGTAACGTCACCAAACGTATTATCTTGAGAGACGCTTCTAAATTGTTCGATCCTCTTGGGCTTGTATCGCCGATCACATTGAGAGCTAAGTTATTGATACAGACACTTTGTGTCGGGAATATTTTCCCGCCACGGATTATATTGTATTATTATTTTCCCGCGTGACATGCGCGGTGGTGTTGTAGAGGGCGTTGGATGTGTGTGTACTAGAGCTCTCGCAAGCAGGGCGGAAGTGCATGAAATTACTCTAATAAACCTTGTATATACGTTGAATGGAATTCGTTATATGTTAGTTATTTATGTCTTCCTGATATACGCATTTTATATCATAAAGGCTAGGATATTCTTGCCATAAATCGATTATCCTTTGAAATTGCATCACTGACGAAATCACTGGGTACCGCCATTTTGCAGTAGTGATGACGCATGCGCATCGATGACGAAAAATACATATTTTCCTCATATATTATATAAAATGAAAAATCCCCGAACTAAATCTAATTGCATTTAACAGCTTTGCGCTGAACAGAGACAACAATGTATCGCTATATGAATTTGTCCGCACGGTAAGAGTTAAAGAAATAAAGATAAAATAAATACAGGCATATTGAACATATGTACGTATATTTACTTATACCAAGTTTTGTAATTTCCATAATAAAATGACTGAATTAAATACAAAACACGGAAGTTGGAATGAACGTTCAAAATATACACCCCTAGTGGCTAGAATAGGAACTAATTATGCGGGGTGTTTCGCCTTTTTAATTAAGGTCAGATTTTCAGTGATTTGACCTTGGGAGGTTAAAACCTCCCGAATCCAACTTGCGAAATATCGGTCCTCTTTGTCGGCGGTAATGAAGGTGAAGTTACTATTGTGCGCCTGCCGCGTTTTGCTCACTGGTAGCTTAAGTAATCTTATTTCTAAGTCCAGATCACATGCGGATATTGAGCTCTATGGCCTACACTCATTTCATATACTAGTCCGCAAAGTATTTTGTGGTATAGTTGACATGTTTCTACGATTTTATTCTGTAAATTCATCATTTTTCAGGTCTTAAAGGACAAAAAATTTGGCAATATTTCTCATTCGAATTGAGAAAGTATCAAAACATTTGGGAATGCGTAACAAGATAATACAAAGGCTAAGAAATTCTAGGCCGAAGGATTGGGGGTGTTCAAAATACAAGAAAAAAGACGCGGTGGCACACAACACGGTGTAACACAAATCTTTTTATATGGGTTGAAAGGTACGAGGCCACTATGAACATAGCAATAAAGGCAAAGTTTTGAATAAGAATTATTTCGAGGTCGTAGAAACACATTGCGTTTCATTGGTAATTTAGTGGATCGACATGCAACACGCATATATTTCCGGCAGGCTCCAAGATAAACGCTACACACGTTAGCAGACGACATCATTTTTCAAGAGGCCCATAAGGTCCATATGGTCGAAGACAGTGTAGTAGTGAGTGGATGCATGAGGAAATGTCATCAAAAGTGGTCCTTTTTTTCCTAAATCCTAAAGAATTCTTTGAGGAATTGTGAAAATGAATTGATAATTTGTTCTATAAAGACATTATAGTGTTTTTATTTTAGTTTATTTCGACGTAACGATCTGTTTTAATAACACGATGCGTGGCTGACGATGTAGTGTCAGAACTGAGGCCATATCTAGTTATAATTACAAAAAAAACACGTGATGACATTAGAATGGCTCTAAAAATCCCCAAAAGACCCCCCTTAGGGCTTCATGCTTGATGTGTTCGCCTTGGCATTGGATACACGCAAGTAAATTTTCCCCCAATAAAAACAGACATTTTTCTAACGATCACCGAAACCCTGCGGGCCCAAGTCGGATATAGCATAGTATAGTGCATTGGCGTAGAGTTAATAAGTTGTGCGGTTAATGTATCAGCGCATTATTAATACATTGGCGCATGAATACATTGATAATTGGGTATTAATGCGCGGCAAAGGAACAGTTCATGTACAGGTTGACCATGGACTCGAGTCCATGGGTTGACCGACGACTAGTGACAGTTGACTACTGTTGGTTGTTTGTTGGCCCATTGGAGAGATGATAGAGTGCACATCACAGCCGCTGGTTGACGGTCGACGACTGACACGATGCGTATGAGAGACGATAGAGTGCATAGACCTATATGATCCGCTGGTTGACGGTCGACGGACGACACGTCGCAATGTTGTCGCCAATGTATATACAAGGAATCTTGGGTTGAATGGTTGACGGGTGACCACAAAACACAGGCAAACAAGAGAAGTAAATAAACAACGCATTAATGTATTAGGTTTCATTTACAAAATGATTACATAATAAAATTTAGTTATCATCAGTGTCATCGTAATTGTTATCAGTTTCGGCCTCACTTTGCGCCGCCTGAGTCAGTATGTCTCTCAGAAGCTCTATGTGAGGATGTTCAGCGATGCATAAGTCCATTAGTTGGTCAGACACCCCGCTGGTATCCCAGAATTTGGCAGTATAGGTGTCCTGATTTATTCCGGCACTTTTAAGCTGCGTCGCATCAGGTGCCAATGTCTCCGCGGTGCCGGTTTATAGAAAATGTGCCGAGTAGCGTTGCGCATTTTACGGTTGGTATATTGACCGAATCCCGCACTCTCTTGTGCTTTTAGTTCAACTGAAATTGAAATAACGCCGAAATAAGGATACTGTGGTGAACATAATAAAGTGAATAGTTTAGATCCATATCCTCTTTGAAAACTTCTTGCCATGGTAACTTCAATCTGTAGGCCGCTTTGTAGACTTGTTCTACACATTTCTGGTCAAGTTTCTTACTAGAAGACATCCTGTGACTGTGCGCAG